>NW_012155840.1:3854010-3856716 GCF_000956105.1 Propithecus coquereli
GTAAACAGGAAACATAATTAAGAATAATTTTTGTAATGAAAATCTTAAATATTTTCCCTGCCCTTTTATTAATATTTTCCCTGCCCTTGCTTCCATTCAAGGCCTTATATTAATATACATACCAAAATTTATGGGACCAGGTGGTGTTTAGTAATTCGAGCTGAAAGAAAAAACAGCTGTTTTTCCTCCCTGGGCACACAGACATAAGACGTCCTCCCCTACAGTGGACATTGACCACAACTTATCTTCCCTAGTCTACCAATCATAAGGAATGCCTTCTTGCAGCGCTGTGTTAGAGCTGGCTCCTACCAGCCTATGAGAGCTGATTGTTAAATGTTCAGGAATTTTGTAAGCTGTCTGCTCAAACAGACATTATTAAAAATTCAATGGTATAAACATGCAATTAAGGAAATACTAAAAATGGTAATAGATTCTCAAAACTCGTATTTCTAATTATTTGACTGTATTTTACTATTGTCTGTGCTCTTGAAATTTATTTCTACTCACATCTAGTAGTAGACTCACTACTATTTAACAGTGTGA
This sequence comes from Propithecus coquereli, assembly GCF_000956105.1. NCBI lineage: Eukaryota > Metazoa > Chordata > Mammalia > Primates > Indriidae > Propithecus > Propithecus coquereli. The sequence goes on from NW_012155840.1 coordinate 3,854,554, forward strand.
GACTAAGCACCCTTCCCAACTCTGTGTTCAGTGATTCACGTTGATAGGCTAAAATCAGCCACAGTGGGATATTTGCAAATAGAAATCAGTAAACACTGCAAATCAGGTCTTTTTCATTTAGAAAGCTGTTGTAAAGCATTTACCAACACACTTAGCTCCTTCTGAATAATAGATGATCGTATAGTTTCAAAACTTAGACTTCATTTGAAAATACACACTCATTTAAACTTTATAATCTCATATGGACCCAGTTGGAAAGGAGAAAAAGAAGAGAAAGAGATAATTTTGCTATGACAGATTTTTTTAAATAACTATAAATTTTATTTGGACCACTTATTTTTATGAAGTCTTGTAAAACATAACATGGAGCATGATTTCCGGATATGAAAAACATTAGATATAACAAATGAAATATATGGTTTGTGTCTTGGACAGGAAACACCCTGCATGTGCTGCTGGAAACAAACACAAAGATTAAGTATCAGGCACACAGATTTTTTTTCTTTTTTAATGCCTGCAAAATTCTTTTTATAATAAATTAGTAAGTGATATTCTATCCATTACGAGTCTTTGTGTTTTTAAAAACTGTCACTTTACCCATGATAAAAATATACCTAAGAAATAAAACATAAGAATGAAAAAATTCTGATCAATACCAGTGGGAAAAAAAATAGCTTACAGGTATTAAAATGTAAGAAACATTTAGAGATAAACTACTTTTGGTTAAACATGTAGCAATATCTATTAAGATGAAAATCAGGATGAATGAAATACTCATATTCTTAAAACTAAATCTTGGAGGCTGGGCACTATGGCTCACACCTGTAATCATAGCACTCTGAGAGGCCAAGGCGGGAGGATCGCTTGAGGTCAGGAGTTTGAGACCAGCCTGAGGAAGAGCAAGACCCCATATCTACTAAAAATAGAAAAAATTAGCCAGGCGTGCTCGTGCACACCTGTAATCCCAGCTACTCTAGCCTGGGTGACAGAGCGAAGACTCTGTCTCAAAAAAAAAAAATAACTAAATCTTGATAGGAAGAAAAAATCTTCTTATTTGTATTACATGGTGCATCCACAATCTCTTCCTTACAGTCTCATCCTTACAATCTCATTCTTTCAATCTCTGATTTATAAACTTAAAACAAACATTACATTTTTTAATATTACTGTTACTTGTAAATGATGCACAAAAGGGAAATATATTGAAACTAAATAGCAAGCCATTCAGAAATCTTACAACAGCCAACAAGGAGAAAAAAAGGCAGGAAAATATTATTAGAGTTAAAATGTATGTTTTTATAGGTCTTCCTATAGCAGCAGGCAAAACTTTATAGAAGTGAATTTTATTAGAGAGAAACATAGTCTGAAATCAACTTTTAAGACAAGCATTCTTAGTAGTAACATAGCAGGTTTCAATGCAAAAAATAAGCCTGACTCCTAAAATTTGTTTTTAAAAACATTCAAGTCTATTTAACACAGCTAGACTTTGTAACCATCAAATGAATCAATAATGGTGTAAGTGCTTTTTAAAATAGTCCTATCCTGAATGAATTATTACTACTATTATTTAAAGAGAAACATTACTCAATACAAAGAACTCTAGATGTGACATCAGAAGATCCAAATTTGAGTACTACTAGTTTTGGCACTGTTAAGCCTTTTTACCATTGTTAAGCACAAACTTCTTCCTTGATCTAACATTGTGTAAGTCTTCCTGTTTTAGTTTTATGTTAACTAAGTCTGGCCATGAATGAGAGAATCCCACAGTAGTGATGCAGGAATGGTACATCTAACTATGTAACCTAATTCTGATATGTGCCATGCTGTAAATCCATATCATAAAGAATCAAGAAAAGATAATTTCTAAAAATTTGTGTCTCTTTCCCTCCTCCATTTTCCTTTCCCTTATCCCTCTTTCTTAATGGATCACAATATAAAATTGAAATATATTGTCATTTAACAGTTTATGCACTCTAATCTTAATTTAAATTATAAATTGCATGTTTTTTTCCCAGAATCAAATAATGCACTGTCACTTTCCCCCCAACTATCTTTATTTTCTTTTATAGGTAGGTCACATACCCTTAACAAAAAACATAGTTCTTTATCCATGTATAAGAGGTATGGAGAAGCCAGGATCAAACTTATTTTTTATTCACTTTT
>NW_012155840.1:3856906-3859296 GCF_000956105.1 Propithecus coquereli
CTTCTAAATATAAAAATAATGTTAAACTCCTATAAATACTAAGGTCTCAGAAATCCTAGGCTGTTCAGTTGTGAGAAATGAAACTAGGAAATCCAAACTTTCGGGATTTTTGTTTATGGTAAAGTTTTCCATGATCTTTTAAAAGATGAGATGAAACTCTTATTGTTATTCAATTATCTTTGCAAGGCTGATGACAAAGAAAGCTCAAGGATAGGGTTATGAGTTTTAATTAATGGGTTAAAAAAAGTAATTTCATAGATTCAGTCTCATTTCATATTAATGTTTCTAGATGAAGGAATGGAAATTGTTCAGGAAGTTGCACAGATATCCTATGTTCTCTGCAGTTAGGTCTACAAACTTTCCAGTTTCTTAGACTCCCATATACCAAGATTTGAAGCCCAGAATTAATTAATCTATGAACACCTTTTTCCACCCTCATCTAGTGCATCCAGTCAGCAAGTGGTTTTACCTCACCCTGCTGTTTACTTTTCCTGCCATTACCCTTAATGCCAGCCTTATTTCTACTTGAACTACAGTGACAACCTCCAAATCAGACAGCCTGGCTCAGAACTCCTTAGTTCCACGTCGATAGCGCTACCAAATGAAGCTTCCTAAGGCACTAAATCAGGTGACTGATTATTACAGTACTGGCCCCTAAACTGCTCATGTCTTCTTGTATCCATGTCCTAGAGAAATCATTTCCCACTCTGGTTCTGGGCTTTGCTGTGTGATTTTCTTTGGCTGATGGGACACTAGCAAATATGAAGCAAGCACACACTTTAAAAGTAAAAGTGCTTACACATTTGGACTTGCCCTCTCCTACTGCTCTACAAATACCTGCATGCGAACAAGCCCAGGTTATCCTGCTGAATGATGAGCGACAAGTCATCCAGTTAACCTCTATTGCCCCAACCAAGAGCTGGTACCAACCCTACAGCCAGATGTGTAAATGGACCATCCTAGACCAACCAACCCCATGTCAATGTGCCAGGTCGCTGCAGATCTGCCCAGCTTACCCACAGACTTGTGAACAATAATGAAATGATGGTATTTTAAACCACTGAGTTTTGGGTGGTTTGTCAGGTAGCAGTGGATAGCTAATATACTCACTACTCACTTAAAAAACATCAACTTTCAATAAAATAAAACTCTTTAACCTAGCAATAAAATGCTCTGTGCTCTGGTACTAGTACACCTTTCTAAATATTTCCTACTGTTTTTTATAAACGATTCTATATTTCAGAGCTGGCATACAACATTGTGGAAAAAGTAAAAAAAAAAAAAAAAAGCCAATAAAATTTAATAAAGGCTACCTAAAACACCCAGCACGGACTTTCTTGTTTTGAAGTTCAGCAAAATTCTTTTCTGTAAAAGGTCTTAAAAGAAAATCACTAATAAGCTGAGGTGTATGAATTTTTATTATATCCAAATATGTATGTCTAGCCCCAAAATTTAAAACTCACAAAAACATGGCCTTTTATTTTTATGTTCATTTTTCTCCTTTCTTTTCAAATACATAAATTGCTGAGCTTACTTGACATGGAGAAAAAAAAAAAGTATTCCCCTCCAACCTCAAAGTCTTGTATTTAAAGCCTATACACAGTAACTATAACATTAAAGCTCTGTTTACATACCATAAGTACTTTGCAGAATCCTAACTCAAGCTAATATTCTACTTTAAATGAAAAGAGAAATGTAATCATCTTTCAGGTGAATCTTCATATTTTTATTCTTTCCTCCAAAGACATACTCAGAAAAGAAATAAGAGAAAGTTTGGGGAACATTTTCTAAGCCAAATTTTCTTTTCCATTCTAAACCAAATTTTTATTAACAAAACTAGTTTTTATTGCCTGTTTATTTTAATCACTGCACTATACACTTCTCAAGGTTAATTCAGCTATATAGAGGGAATTCCTTTTATTTAAGTGTATCATTTTTTATCAAAGCTAAATATTTAAAATGTTACTAATGTATTAGCATCTATCAATCTTACTAACTTCTATCCTATTCACAAACCCTATAAATTGAAAATTATATGGCATCTTGTAGTGCTCATTCTAAGCAGAAAAGTATTTCTGAAACATGTTTAGAGGTTTCAGATTTAACATAATTATTTAGGTTGTTCAACTACTCTAGATAGGGGAAGGTGTCTATACTATTCATACATTTATTGTACATGAAAATCTGCTTTAATTTTGTGACTGTCATTTCAAAATGAATACATATGCACTGACTATAAGGACCATCTTTTAGGTAAATACTATAAAAGTCTCATGTTATTCAATGCCTAAGTACATTCAGTCTCCTTATAGCTCACTCAAAACACTACAGAATTATTTGAAAAATACTTTAAAAATGTATTCTTATATTTAACAACCAATCACATATTA
>NW_012155840.1:3859497-3896184 GCF_000956105.1 Propithecus coquereli
TGTTTAAATTCTACCATCTTGATTTTCTATTAATATAAAATAACACGTGTAGGAGAAGGTACACTTATCTTTCATAAAGAAACCCAATCCAACAATTTTAACAAAAGCCAAACCTTGACTGAAATAAATGGCAACCAGACTCATAGCAAGATATATTTGACCTGTGGCACAGGCAAATCTAAAAAGTTTGTGAAATTTAAACTATCAGACACTCCTTAGGTCTGGGAAACCACAACTTATACCCAGGATGCTGTTTGGGCCTTCAAAGCAATATGCTCAAATGAATAAATCATACGTGAAAACCCTATACTGTAGCATTCTTTTATAAAGTTCCTTTTTAAGAAGTATTTCCCTTCTAGGGGTGTGCCCCTTTCAGGTCCCAGATACTTTTCCATATGGGAAATGTAATGCAGTAAAGCTTCCTTCCATCTGGTGCCTTGAAAAACATTTGTGAAGAAGTTTTACTGTACATCTTTGATAATTTTGATACTCCAGACGTCTCTTTGTCAAAGTTATATTAAAATATGAACCTTAAAAATCATAATTTATATTAACAGCCTGGATCAGGTATAAGGTAGAATAGAGAGACAGAACAAAGCAGATGGTATTGTCTGAAGGCTCGTGTTACTGTCCTACATATCTGACACTACTCTCCATAAGAAGAACCTTTTGGCACTAAACTATCACCTTCTTAATTACATACATATATTACTTATCAGTCAAGTAAGCTAGCAGATGAGCTATAATTCTATGTACCAAGTGAAGGAAACAAAAGGAATATAGACTGATTCTAAATTTGATGCTCTTTAATAGGTACCACAATTTAATGTAAAATATCTACATTTTAATTGGCCCAATTACTCCCCAACTGGCACTGGCAACAGGAATTCCACAGAGATCACCTTGTTCTAAATGAGTGACTTCACAGGCAGCTCTTGTGAAATGATCCTGATGGGGCTAAAAATGATTATCTTTGGATTCAACCTAAAAGGGAATTTTAAAATAAGTTTTCATTAACTTGTCAAAACATTTATGAGTTATGAAATAGAAAGGGGAAAACATCTTTGCAGCTTAACTTCCGTAATCTAATAAATAATTGGGTGTCCATAATAGACAGCAAAATCTCATAAATTCAAAATAAAATAAATGTTTTTTAATTCAAAAAGTGGGGTCTGGGTTGAAAATTACTTTTGCTTAGTCAGTCATTTAATTACAGAGTTTGAATTAACAGTATAGCCAAGACCACTAGGGAATGTTTAAAATTCTTTAAAGCATTAACTTTTCAAGCAAATTGGAAATTAGTCCAAAGAGTCTATTTACATATAATTCACTACTGCACTAATTATAGATCTTATATGTTCATTAGAAAATGTACCCAATGATCTCTGTCTTCCCTTAGCTTAACTTAAGCCAACAACCTCAAATAAACTCAAAGCTACAACAGAGTAGCACAGTGCCTGTTCACTACTTGTATATAGCAGCCACTCAAGTAAATATCTACTGAATGAATACATTTTCCTGAACCCTCAAAATAAGAAAAAAAAATAGAAAATTTGTGGGGGAAAAAAATAAATCTGTGACCTAATGGGGTTTTTAAAAAAGGATGAAAAATCACATTTCAAAAACTGTATACTAAATAAATAGTGCATATTAAATTACACATCTTAAATTAGCAATAATGGGTACCATTAATTTCCATTCACCCCTACAACTTTTCTGAATTTACCTCCCAAAGTTTTAACTAGATGTCTCAAATCATTTTTCTTTATTAAAAATTAGTATGCATAGTAAAAGAGATAATTTTCTCTGTATTTAACCCTACCCCTCTTGCAGAAGAGATATACAGAAACGAATATTTGCATATAAAATTTTTGCTTGAGGAAAATACTAGAATTTTACATAAGGGGAATTCAGGCTTTGAGAAACATTTGTTTATGTCTCAAAAATAATAAAATTGTTATAGAAACATTCTGTGCTTCAAACTTTTCATTAATCCAGACTGACCTACTCAATAACTTGAAATGCTAATGTTTTCTCATGTCATATATGAAAATATGCATGTTATGGTTGTTGGGTACATGAGCATATGGGTCTCTACACCCATAAAATTAAAATAGAGAGAAGTAGAAATATGTTTCCTACTACTACCAACAATTATCTAAAACTTTGATTTAGAGTTAACCAAGTATTTCTCAAATCCTTAAAATAATGTTTGTAGTCAGTTTGTCGATAACCTTATTTTAGATTATCTTTGTAAGACATACGATCATAACTGGCTACAAAAGATATGTAAGTAAAGGGAGCTAATGGCCTTGCTTAATTAAAATGTAAAACTTCAGCGTCTTAAATTCCATTTATGTGATTTTAAAGGAGGCTTCAGTAAGTCACTCTCTTGACAAGAGCATTCAGATTACAGAGAAGGCTACAAAGGCGTTAATGACATTTACCCCCCTAATAAGAGCTGTTCACACTTCATGGTTTTCCTTGTTATTGCTCAGGACAGACACTAGCACCTCATTGAAAGATCAGTGCTGCAAGGGAAAAAGGCCCCCTGAGACTTCTCAGACTTGAGGAAAAGCACTAAATCAGGTGATGCTACAAAGATGACATGTTTGATTCTCAAGGGTTCCTACTCACCCTATGGCCATGGATTTGAGGCAGTTAACACACAGCCAATCAAAACCCTCCCTCATTCCCAGAAGACAGGGCCATCCTCTTCTGCAGCAGGCATAGTGAAGGCTAAAGAGAAAAGAAATAAACTTCCTTCAGGTGCCCTATGTCTGGCAGGATCCAAATGTCTTGTACTGCTCTCAGTTAATCTCCATCGATGTGTGGCTGGATGAATAACACACTGACCTTTTCACCTAAGAGACCACAATTTGAATCCAACAGAAAGTCACCAGAGGATCAGTGGACAGAGGCACTCATATTTTAAAGCAATAAAGCACTGCAAGAAGGGAAAGGGGGGAGAAAAGTTTTTTACCGTGGTTTTGGCCACAGATTCAACCCCGTTTCCCTGGCTCAGCTATTATGAATTGGAACCCTGATTCAGAATTGAAAAGCTCCCAGCACTGCCTCTATGGATCTCAAAATCTGGCACAAGCCCATGGCTACTGCAAGACAGACATTCCCTCACATGTCAATATGTGGAAAAGCTATCCTTGCTGGTGATGGAATGATGGCTGACTCAATGGAATATACTCAGCATGAACTCTAATTCTGGCAGAGATGACAGCACAGAGACAAGTAGCTGTTAATTATTCTTTCAAGGGGAATTTAAGTGTATTTTGTTATTGTTAATTTAAAATTTCTAAACGTCTACACACTTAAAAAAAGAGACAAATGAATGAAGCAATTTAAGGTGCTTCCCTAGCTACATAATTTTGTGTCTTATCAACACACCATAAAATAAACAGACTTAATATTAACGGGTATTCAAGAGACAAAAACCTGTGAGATATTCTACTGTTTAAATGTCACTGTCTCTGAAGCCTGTCCTACCATGACCATAAGCAATATTGTCAGTGGTCTGTGTTCCAAACATTATCTTCTTTATCCTACTAAGGAATCTGAAAGAAACTCCTGTTGTGCACAGAGCCTTCCTTCAGAATTGCATCCCAGAGAGGATGCAATATACACCAGAGTTTTCGAATAACAACATTTACTCAAGTGCTATTTTAAAACCAAAAAAGAAAAAAAAATCCACAGCAGGAAAAGCATATTAAAATAAAAATAGAAAATACAGTAACCACATTACTCATACTAACTAGAAAGCTGCTTCTGACACTATTATTATGGCTTTGTTAAAGAGAGAAAATTACATGAGAACAAGGAAACCAGGTTAAAGAATTTCCTTACAGAAAGAACCTTTGATTGTCAAAGTCACTGAAAAATGCATTTCTGGGGGCTATAGGTAAAAAACACACCATGAACTAAAGATGAGTTCTGGACAGAAAATGCATCCCAACTGGAATCTCATTCTCTTATCTTGGGGCTGTATGTAGTATGAGCTACTGTAACCATGTGAGTCCTCTATCTCAAGTCTACCTGGACTGAGAAAAGAGAGAGAGAAAGGGAGAGGGGGAGAGGGGGCAGAGGAGGGGAGGCAGAGAGGACACAACAGACCACTCAGTTGCCACCAACATAAGAAAACACTTCCCAGACAGCAACAGGACAACAACAGTTGGTTTCTAAAACAACTGTTCACGAAGTCACTAGCCAGTTATCTACCTTTTTAAGTCTGAGGGGGTTATTATTAACAGTAACAAATGCCAGGTCTGTGAACCATCAGAATCACTAGTCACTTCCCTTGGGAAGGAGTGGTGATATGCAAACATCAGATGAATCAAGATGAGCCTCAGGTCAACTGGCTCAGGCCTGGCCAAACCACACTTACCAACACTACAGCTCAAAGCTGCTCATCTAACTGAAATTCAGCTCTTCCCCACCCATAAACTTGTTCACACCTCTTTCTAATATAGGCTCTTCCTGTATGGAAAAATGCTTTGCTCCATCCTGTCTCCTGAGTAACAATATCCCTCTTCTTCCTTAAGAATCTCCTCTTTCAACAGGTCTTCCTACAGTAATTCAATTTGACAGTGGTCACTTTGATTCTATTAGCAAATGTATTGGCCCACATTCTATTTTCCAATTGATGCTGGCATTACATATATGGCTATTGTGCATGAATGAAATAAATACATCTTTATTTATGTTTGTCCCATCTATAGAGATTTAGCAAAAACTTCCAGAAACCAATACAGATCCTTATTTCATTTTCTACTTTTCATAGCTCTTCATAATTTCACATATCAGTACTTGAAGTACAGGTTACTAAAAAGAAACAGATGATAGACTAGGACTGGGCCTGGAGAGCCTTCCCATGACTCTTTGCTGTAGTCATAATAGATTTCAGTTCCTGTGTAAGCCCTTCTCCATTAAGAAGGTAAATTAGGAAAATAAGGCTTATAGACATTTTGTACTGTTTGCATGAGCGAGAAAGCTAACTGGTGGTAGAACTGAAGTTTAAACCCAAAGCTCAGGAGCTTTCCCTTTTAAATTCAACAAGAAGCATGTAAGAGTGTTGCTCTGGAGATCACATGGTTTAATCAGGGCCTATCACAGATAATATCCATTTCAAGTAAATCTGAACTGATTGTTATCAAATGGCAAGTGGCCAGTGAGCTGTAGACTCATTTCTCCTCCTCGTGGGGAATGCAAAAGCCCCTATCCAATGTCCTACGGGCACAAATCCTACTCCAGCAGTCATTGCATTCCATCCTGGAATCTGGTAAGCTATATATTTCTTTTTAACAAAAATAAAGGGAGGAATATTTTTATTTTAACTCTGAGTACAAAACATCAAGCGATGTCCTTGGATCTAAGGTGTTTATTTTCATTGCTGTGCAAATAGAGCTTTGGCAAGGGACTCAAAATCCCTGTATTCCACTTCCAGCTCTGACTCTGCCTGAGGCCTTCAGCCACAGTAACTTTAAAACCAGGGATAATAGTCTCTGAAACTATCTCTCTAATAGGGAGGTTAGGAGGATTGCCAGGATAGTGTTTGTAGAGTGGTCCAAGCACTCTGGAAAACAGACACTATAAATACAATACACTGCCCTGAACCATCTATCTTTTGTGTATCCCTGCCAAAGACCGGAGGATCCTGACCAACACACATGTGATCCTTCTCTCCTGAAAAAGATTCACATGACGCAAGGACACTTTCCTTATGTCATGGTGGTGATAATTCAATCTTTACTCGGGGTCAAATAATCACTCCTAAATGTCATTGTTCTGGATATCTGTACATTTTTGTAGTTTAGATCATAAAACTTCCCATCATTTGTTTATAATTGCCTTGCCCATTAGAGGTGGGTTTCCTGAGAGATCTTATGTACTTAGCACATGTTAATCAATAAAATTTGCTATTTGAAAAATTACTTAAAATCTGTGATGTCAGATAACACCCATAATAAAGGTTGCCTATTTTAAATAAGTTCTACTTTATGCAATTAGGTGAAAGCCTAGATAACACTAATCATTTTACAAAATTCATGAAGTACTCATTCATTCTATGTCCAGGGCTTGGAAAAGTACTGGAAGGGTTGATAAAATAGAGAAATGCAAAGATGATAAAAATGATAATGTCATATATAGAATAAACCATTACTTTAAAAAAGTACACCAATGCAAATGCACACTTTAACAATGTAGTAATGGTTACTACAGGCTAGTTACTACACCAAATACTTTATAAATATTATTTCAGCCAACAAATACATGAAAAAATACTCAGCATCACTAATCATCAGAGAAATGCAAATTAAAACCACAATGAGATAGCACCTTACCCCTGTCAGAATGGCCATTATTGAAAAGTCAAAAAACAACAGATGCTGGTATGGATGCAGAGAGAAAGGAACGCTTATACACTGTTGGTGGGACGGCAAATTAGTACAACCTCTATGGAAAACAGTATGGAGATTCCTCAAAGAAATAAATGTAGACTTACCATTTGACTCAGCAATCCCACTACTGGGTATCTACCCAAAGGAAAAGAAGTCATTTTATCAAAAAGACACCTGCACTTGAATGTTTAACACAGCATAATTCACAATGGCAAAGATGTGGAATCAACCAAAGTGTCCATTGATTTATGAGTGGATCAAGAAAATACGGTGTATGTATACACCACGCAGTACTACTCAGTCATAAAAAGGAATGAAATAGTCTTTTGCAGAAACTTTGTTAGAACCGGAGACTATTATCCTAAGCAAAGTATCTCAGTAATGGGAAAAAAAAAAACATACCGTGGCTTAGGTAAACCTTCCTGACAATATAGAGATAACTAGAAAAAGTGATAGCATTCCCCTCCCTCATCCAACACCAGACCCTAATGTAACCACCATCAACAGTTATGTGTTTATCTTCCCATATAAACAAACAAAAACATACAGGTCCATATTTGGGCTTGTTTTTCAACAAAATAGGATCATGGTACACATGCAATGGTAAAATTTGCTTGTTTTAGCTAATCATATGTAGTAGACAGTCTTTTAAGTTTATAGATAGCTAGATAGGTCTACAGTATTTTTTAACAGCTGCATATTACTTCAGAGTAGGAAATTATCACAATTTATTCAACTATCTCCCTATAGATGGTCATTCAAGTTCCTTCTGGTTTTTTAATATTTCAAATAACTGCTTCAATAAATTTTTCTGTTAAATATATCTTTATGGGATGATATTTTCTTTTCTATCTGAATAATTCTGCAAAATAAAATCACTGGGTGAAAGCATTTAGATGCTAATAAATAGTGCCACATTAATCTACCGACAGACTATAGCCATTTGTATCATCAGTAGGGTAAGAGAGTACTTTTGCTCCACACCCTTAAAAAATGTAAATGTTACTAATCTGTTTTATTTAGGCCAGTGTAATGACATTTCATTTTAATCTCCTGTTGCCTGATGATTAGTGGAATTGAGAACCTTTTCATCTTTGGATTTTCCCCATGAGTGGTTATTCAGGTTCCTTCTGGGTTTTTAATAAACCAATAAATGGTTCAACAACAACAAAAAGTATCATTTCATTTAACCTTTATAGATGAAGAAACTGATGTTCAAATGTGTTACCTCTCTAGGTAATGGAGATATAGGAAGTGAAGCCAAGTTTCACACTCAAGTCTGTCCAATTTCAAATCCCGAAGTCTTTGTCACTATACTTTCCTGCCTTGTATTTGTATTCGGGTATGTTCATAAGTTTGTGTATATGTATATGTGTATTATTTCTTGATAACCAAATAGCAGCTACCCTTTTGCTTCAGTGGTTGGAAAGGAACTCTGCTCTAAGAGGCATAGTGAAATAGAGAAATCCATGATTTAAGGCTACGTTATAAACAAAGTTCTAGTAGTCTGTAATAGTCTATATTATCACCTTTTTCATCACCATATTAATAGTTAGCATTGGCTCGATACTTAGCAATTGGTGCATCATTGTATTTTATCTTCGCAACAAAGCTATGGGGTCCTATTATCTCTGTTTTACAGGTGAGGGAATGGAGGTGAATAAAGACATGGGCCTAGGTGGGGCGTGGTGGTTCATGCCTGTTATCCTAACACTCTGGGAGGCCAAGGCAAGAGGATTGCTTGTGCTGAGGAGTTCAAGACCAGCCTGAACAAGAGCGAGACCCCATTTCTACTAAAAATAGAAAAAAATTAGCCGGACGTTGTGGCTTGCATCTGTAGTCGTAGCTACTTGGGAAACTGAGGTAGGAGGATCACTTGAGCCCAAGAGTTTGAGGTTGCAGTGAGCTGTGATGATACCACTGCACTCTACTAGGGGCAACAGAGCGAGACTCTGTCTCAGGAAAAGAAAAAAAGACATGGGCCTAATTTCACACATCTAATAAGAACTGCAGCCAGGATTCAAACCCACGAACCTGCCTTCACTACATGATTCTGCTACATTAAGCTCTCCTGGTCCAACAGTATTAAAAAAATGACATCAATTGAGGCTATTCCTCCATATCTAAGTGGGGCACAGACCTGTCCTCATTTCCCTGATGCAGACATGCAGTTGGGAGTGGCTGCTCAGCCTACATGTCCCAGCCCCTTCCCTGTCATATGGCCCCATTTAGATACATGTTCTGATCAGTGACACAAGGGAAGAAGGGCCCCACACTACACTTCTGGGCCTGGCCCATGAAAACATCCTACATAGAACCTTCACTCTGTCCTCTCTCAAGGTCACCACCTGGATGAGGAATCAGACCCCAGAGAATGGCAGAGCCATAAAATGGCAGTGGCCCTAAATCCCATCACCTCTGTAAGGAAAGCATTGGGCAGTCGCAGAGAAGGCAAAACAAACTCCTGTTGTGTTAGGCCACTAGTATTTCAGGGTTTACTTACTGAAACAACTAGCATTTATCTTACTGATAATGACTAAAGTTTAAAATGTATTTCCTATCTTTTTCTAAGCATTTGACATCTACAGAGAAACTATGTTTGGCAACTAAAATTTTCCTGCTATAATTGGTGCAGTTAACTTTATATATAAATATAAGTGAAAATACCAATTTATTGAGTAGGTGTTCACAACATACTTTTCATCTATTTCACCTCTTTAGCCACTCAATGGCAAGATATATAAGGGATTATTTTAATTTTAATGATGAAGAAACCATGGCTGAGAATGGCAAAGTTGTCCATATTCACAAAGACAAATCAGTGGCAGAACTGGGACTTTAACCCAATCTTCTGACTCAGTATCCAGTGCCCCTTTACAACCTAACTTGACATGCTTTTATAGAACCAGAAAAGAGTTTCTTCATCTCTCTTCCACCCCCTGCACAAAATGTAGCTGAAATCTTATTAACTGGGTACAAAACCTTTGTTTTTACACTCAGTTACAAAAGGCATGTATCCCTGGAAAGACCAGAATTTACAATAAAGCATGAATGATAAATACCAGATTTGGAGGACAAGTTTTAGTCATGGAAATGGGATGATGGTGTAAAGATAACTGAAAACAAAGTGGAATATCAGGAAATAGCCAAGAAAGGGAACATAAAGAGGAACCCATTTCACCTAATTTTGCCTAAGGTCAGACATACATAGTATGCCACTGAATACAAGAGAGATCTTAAATTAGTCTGTCAGTTCAGGACTCTCAGGCCCTTCTCTCTTTCCCAAACCATGCCATTCTTAATCTACAGACTCTTACATATTACATTTTGGAAAGACAGCTTGGTAGTCTTAAAACAAAAACAAAAACCCAAACATCCAAACACTGCCCATAGAGTCAGAGACCTGAATTCAAGTCAGATTTCAAAATTTACTCCTTCCAAAATTTAATACACTTTATTATGGACCAGGCTTCGTGCTGGGAAGTGGGTTATGGTGGTGAACCAGAGACATGTGGCTCTTATCTTCAGGAAAGTTACAGTGTATCAACTCTGTTTATTAACAGCTTCTGTGATCATGGGAAAGTCATTTAACCTCTTTGAGCCTCAGCTACACCAAATGTTAATTCATTGGCAATATCTATAATAAGATGGTATAGGAGGACTCAAAGAGCTAACTTACGTGAACTTGCTCCACAAAGGGCTGTTTAAATACAAGTGTTTGCTTAATATTGATGTTTTCTACCACATGGATACCACAAAACACTTATTCTACACAGACCACTAGCTGGGAGGCATGGGAGCCTTCACTTTTCTTCTTACTGCCCTCAACAGCTCAGCTGCTGCTATAGCAATCAGTCCTCAGGAAGCCTGAATAAAAAAACTAAGGATACTTTGGCCAAATGAAGTTAATTGGATAGTCCATGACTTCCACAGTGAAATATCAAGCTATACCAAGTTAAGCAGATTTCCTCACCCATTGATTTATCAAACATTTATTGAGTACCCTGCATTTGTGGCACTCCGTAATGAGGAAGCCAGGAAAAAAACATTTTAACAGTTGACTTACTTAATTGATTGATTTTAAATTGTGATAGGAGCTTGAGGGGGAAAAGATTCCTGACATAGAGCCACACTAGAGGAGACCTACATTGGTTAAACTGGTTCTCTGTAATAAAGTGGGACTTTGCTGGATACCTGAAGCACAAGAAATAAGCCACGTAGAGAGAGAGGAGTAGGGTATTCCAGGCAGAAGGAACTTTACGTGCAAATACCCCATGTTGAAGAAGAGCCGAGTGTGTTCACAGGAACCGAATACTTCTGATGAGCTTGACTGGAAGAGGTTATGAAGCAGGAAAGGTTGGTGAAAGTTACTCTCACAGGGCACTTACTCCAGAACTTCTCAGAGCCTGTATCATGCTAACATGTATCATAAAGTTGAAGAGAAGGATCCGGTGTGTAGTTCCTCCCAAATCCAAAGTTAGACTTCTCAAAGACAGAAGCCCTCATTGGTCTTAGAAATATTCTTCTAAAGTGCTTATTGTTCTATTTAGACACAGGTGACCTGAGATGTGCATCACTATCACTCTTCTCACAAGGCTGCTGACTCCTCAGCTAAATACTCAGAATGTCTGACCTGGTTCTCTGAACTCTGACAGGACCCACTTGCAAACACGGAGATTTCCACGGACAAGCTGGTGTATGAGCCCGGACAAGTCAGTTACATGTTTGAACGGAAAAGAGACTGTGTGAAAGCTTGATTTTTAAATTACTAAATTCAACAATGATAATCTCTTATATTCGTACTTCTTAGGTCAAAGATACAGGGAGAATGGGGAAGGTACAAAAGGGCGGGACACTGCTTTTATTCATTGTCAGTAAATGTACCATGAGACATGGAACTGAAATTAAGAATTATTCTTTAATAGCAGAAAAACAAATCATATGTTCCCTTATGTTGAGACTTTAGCATGTAATTGCATATTCCCATTTTTGTTTTTGTTTATTTTTTGGGGGGGAAATGCTCAAAATTTACCTCACTTTTTCTGCACTTGCCAAATAAATACTTTAGTAAGTACGCAGGAGAATATTGGGTTCTTTACCTTTAAGATATTAACCTGACTTCCTAAATAATCATAGTCCAAGTTATGCTATGACTTTTATATCCAAGTGGCTAGGTTATGAGTCACACAGATAATCACGTAAGTAAAAAGTAATTTTTATCAAAAAAGTATAGGATCCTTGACAGTCATGCCAGTCTTTTAAATGACTCGATGGCATCACTATCATCTCCCTTCTTTTCTTAATAACCTCTTCATACATACTTTCAAATGATAGTTTTGAATGGCCTGCTTGCCCTTTTCTCTCACATCCAAAAATTCAAAATCGGATCAGACACCTGCCATTCTTCCACATTCAAAAGTATCTCTAAAGGCAGAAGTAGCTGTGTATACATAAGGGATGCAGGTTTGAGCCCATAGAGTGTTAAATTAATATCCTGGCCTGACCAGTTCAACTTACCGTACGTCTTCATTTGCCCAGTAACACAATCTATAGCCAACTGCTAACCAAGTCAATATGTGGTAAGACTAACAGCCATCCTAACTTGCCTTGATAATTATTTTCCTTTAACTGACATAATATTCAATATACTGTTGTTGAAAGCAATAATGCTGAAATTGATGCCTTGAGGGTTACAAGACGACAAGTTTTAGCCAGATAAAATGACTTGTACACTAACAGTGCATTACAGGTTTCCATAGCCTTCATATACACATTTTATAGCCTACTTGTACAAAAATGCTATATACAATTATAATTAAAATCATTTCTGCATACCTTATCATTACTACATATAATTTTTAAAATATTAGCCAGTTATCAAACAACAATGATTTAGAAGAAAAAGGTTTGCTTTTATAGTTCTTATTTTTAACAAAACTAACAATTTTTCACTAGCGATGACGTAAGTGATAGTTTTGTGTCCTATTTTTTTTTTTTTTTTTTTAGACAAAGTCTCCCTTTGTTGCCCTGGCTAGAGGGCCGGGGCGTCATCCTAGCTCACAGCAACCTCAAACTCGTGGGCTCAAGCGATCCTTCTGCCTCAGCCTCCCGAGTAGCTGGGACTACAGGCACTTGCCACCACACCCGGCTAATTTTTTTCTGTTTTTAGTAGAGATGGGGTCTCGCTCTCCCTCAGGCTTTTAGTAGAGACGGGGTCTCGCTCTCCCTCAGGCTGATTTCGAACTCCTGAGCTCAAACAATCCGCCTGCCTCGGCCTCCAGAGAGCTAGGATTACAGGCGTGAGCCACCGCGCCCGGCCTGTTTTTTTCCTAAACCAAGAACTGTTTTCACAAGGAACAAGTAGATTATAAATGCTGAATAACAAAAAACATCATTTAAATACAATCTATATTACAATTCTATCAATAAAACAAGACAAAAACTAATCTTAATGTTCTTCCAATATAAAAATCTATAGTTTTCTCAAAATATTAATTCTAGATTCTGAATAGACAAACATTAAATTTTAGATTTTGTCAAAAAGCCATATTAAATAAAATAATTATAATTTGAGCATCACCATAAATGACAATGTTCTTTATATGCAATATTTCACCCCAAAATAAGAAACTTCATAAATTTTAGTTTGTGAGTATGCTAAATTTTTCTTTAATACTTAATTTCTCTTGCAATCTCGTATCTTTAAATCCCAGGCCCTCATTAAAAAAAAGAAATATGGAGTACATTTTAAAGAAATGCATTTTCTATACTTGCCTTAGTTAGAGATATGTTGAAATATTGGGAAAAATTACACCTAAATAATTATTTTAAGTAAAATAAAAAACAGGCACTAGTCAAGGCAGACTAATAATGCCATAGCACAGGAACACCAGCAGGTTCTATACATGCTGCCACCATGATGCTACAGTGACCTGGTTGTTAAGATGGCAAATGAGTATGGCCATGCGCATATCTTTTGGACAGAAAGATACAGTATGTATGCTCCAGATATCTCGGGCAAAAAATACATGTGGAACCAAAATATGATAGTGATGATATAAATATAAGCATCATAGTGGAGGTAATAAAGATGGTACCAGATTAGGGGAAAATACTCGTAGGTTTTGAATAAAGGAAAGAAGAACTTTTAGCCAAGAGTTCCATTCAAACATCTGTAAGAGGTTTGTTCCTGCATGTAGGGTAAAATCCATCTGAAATAGACATTAACAATCTTGCTACAGAAATGACTGCAGAGGATATGGCACCGTATGCACCTTACGGCCATATAAGAAGGGATTGTGACACTGGTTCCATGCTTTAATTGTTTCTGGCTCCCTCTTCTGGGCCTTGTGTACTCTTATGTCCCCTGACCACCCAGGACTTATCTTCCCCACTTATCCCACTGAAATGTCCCCATCCTGAGGCAAATGAGATAATGCTTATAAACATGCTCTATAAACTGAAAACGTAATATATAATTATTACTATTATCACCATCATCTCATCTTCTGACGGCCAAATTTTCTGTGCCTTCCACGTTGAGATTCTCACTAAATTAAGAAACAATTCTATTCTGGGAGCAGACAGGTTATTCCACCTCCTCTATCTTTCTCTACTTCTCCTCACCATCCCCCCACCCCCATTGCTCTCCTGTCCCAGTGAAACACCTGGAGGTGCCACATAGGAGAATGACAGGAATGTGTGTGTTTTGATGCCAAGTTAAAGTGAGGGGGAGACTTGAGCCTACCCACTCATCACATACCAAGCTGGCAGCCAAGGCCTTGCATGTAACGCAGGGTGGCTCAGGGAATAAACACTGGCAATATCTCCAGTGTCATACAAGGCTGGCACAGCCAAAAATAATTTTTTTGGAGGGGCCATTTCTCCTGGTATTATATCCATAGGAAATCTCAAAAATCACTTCAGATTCCTCCTTCTCAAATTGGGATCTCCTTCAGCAGGAGCAGACACTTCTTCCTCATCCAGTGTAGTCTTTCTGGATCCTGGAGTCTCCCAAAATGCTGTTCTCAACATTTACCCCCTAAGGGAAGACAACTGGCCATAAAAAAACACTTCAGAGGCAAAGTATACAATGCAAAATGACTCATGACATACTATAATAAAATGATGAAGAAAGGGAGGGGATGGGTGGTGGATGAGGGTACGTGAAGGCTGTGGGCCTCCCAGAGAAGTCGAAGGCCCTCACCAGATCAGAAGTTTCACTGATGCAAAGGCTGAAGAACAGATGCTGTGAAGGCCACAACGATAGCCATGTCTGCATGTTTCATAATGTAGACTTCTGAAGGCTATGATGTGAGGCTTTGCTGGTTGTTAAGTTTATATAGGTTACAGTTCTTCCTTTGATTTGGATGAAGAAACAATAAATAGAGAAGGTACACAGACAAATAAGCAAAATACCATCCCTACAAATTGAGCGTGAGAAAAAGCCCTAATAAACCCAAATGAAGGGTAATCTAAGATTTTTACACACCCATCACCCACCTCAAAGAGCCCTCCTTTTAATTATGCTACAATAAGACTTGCTAGAGAAGTCAGAAAGCCCATGTAGTAGGGAAAGAGAATTGAATTCAAAAAGGTACAAAGTAACACTGGTCAACAGACTACTTTTTCCCTTCTAATACACACCACTGAGGCCCTATGGCGGCTGGCTGGGTGTCTCACCTTCTTTCTACTTCCCTGACAAGCCTGCTGAAATGACCATTTTCACCAGAGGAGGGTATGCATGGCTGGGTCTGCAGGGGGCAGGAAGGAGACCAAGCGTGCCAAGGGCTCGTACCCACCCCCAACCTAGAACAGGCCCCAGACACTGGCATTCAAGTCCTCCCCCTACCTGAAGGATGTATCCTCGGACATAGTCCCGCAGAGTCCAGCCCAGGCCGTGCAGTATGTGCAGTACTTCCTCTTGCTTCAGGACGCTGAAGAGACGGTCTAGCAGGATCTTTAGCCGCACGGGCACCGCTTGTGTCCCGTAGAGCATCAGGCTGCTGATGTCAAACACCACATTGGACTGCACAATCTCCACTTGAGTGGGGTGGTACAGGTGCTGCGTGCTGAGCTTATCCAAGGCTGTGGTGGTTCCATCAAAGTTCCAGAGATGCGGGAGTGGGTGGGGGGGTGAATAAAGAGATAGAGGGAGAAGACAGAGAAATTAGAACCATTACTAGAAGTTATCATGGCTGCATTTCTACAGATGGATGATAACCACAGATGTTTAAGCAAGATTGTGCTATGTAAATATTTCTCTTCCCCTCTCCTTTTTGCTTTGCCCTTTTTCTTTTCTTTCTTTTTTTTTTTTGATTCAACGTATTTATAAATTACAGATGACAGCAAATACAAAACACATTCAACTTTCAGAAAGAGTCACTCAATGTTTTTAAATGACTGTGGTTGGGACTAAAATCCTGACTAATTAATTTGTTAATTGAACTATGGCTCAACTCGAGTTACCACGGTGTTCCTCTCTCCCCAGCAAGAAACAAAACAGAACAATTCCTAACTAATGCCATATGAGGAGGCTCAACCAGTAAAATTCACCCCTTATAATACCTGAATAGTTTAAAGAGGAAAAGGACTGTGTTCTTTAGATTATAGGGGTAAAAGGCCTAATTTAGAGGGAATAAGGAAAGCTGACATCTATCTGGAGGGCTAGTAATTTAACTCGATTTATATTAGCTAAGGAGGATTACCCAAAAACTTAGTTCTCACAATTTCTCTTTTGTTAGTTACCTGTGTTTTTTTGTGTGTTTATTGGCATGTTCTCTGAAAGATATTAAGAAAAAAAAGAAAGAAGAAATTCAAGTTATAATTTTGTCACTTTGTTAATAGTTCTGACAAGGGTATATATGAAAATAGAAATATCACAAAATCAAAATTTAGTAATTTCTGTGTTATTTCAGCTAACTGTATTAATTCAGTAGAGAAAACTGAGGATAAGCATTCTCAGAGCAAATACTTTCACTAGTTTTAATGAAATTAAAATTTCAACAATTGGGCTATTTTTCTCCCTAAAACTAAGAAATGCCATTTCTTTCCTTGAACTAAAAGCCAAGATAAGGTCATAAATTTTGGTCCCCATCTGTATCTCAGTTACTGGGAACCATATTGCTGATAATACAATTACATTTTGCCTCAGTTTCTCTAAGATAACACCGTCTCATCTATAGGACTCAAAGAGATGCTGCAAAGATTTAGAAGATAATGAGTGAGAGGTGCTCTGAAATCCTTAAGAGAACACAAAAGGCATTACCATTAACTGTCCGAACTACACACATATGCCCATTTAGAGATTAAACAAAATAAACATGTAAGCCTGAACAATGGTCATCTAACTTTATTAGTCGGGCAAACGGCTACTATGCAACATCCAGCTGAAGTCATAACTACACCTGAGCATACCCAAGGTTTCTGCAAATTCTAAACTACTGTGTGGCCTTTCTCAACTGCTTTTCCTAACCTTATCCCCTAACAGTATGGGCTATGGTACAAGTATACTCTCAGCAACTCCTATTTTACTATACCAATATTTCTGCATAATAATGGAGGGACTTAAAAGTGCATGCAGGTTTTTTAGTATTTCAAATGTATTTTTTCAGGGCTCCTCCTCCACTCTCGTTTCCTCCTGACTTGTGGTCACTAGAGAGTTCATGTACTCTTGATAAATTGCTTTCTTACATCCACAGTGTAAAGGCCCTTATCATTTACCCGCTGGCTTCATTCAACACATTTACTCCCAGGAATACTTTGTCAAAGAGTTCGGGTTTCCTCATACTTCATTTCTTGCAGCTGATTTGTCTGATCTTTCCTATTCTAGTGGTTAAGTCAACTTTGAATAAATAGCCTTAAAAATTAATTTAACGTTTGGGAAAGATAAGGGATTCACAAGCCTAGGGATTGAAGTCTTCTCTCACTCCACAGGGCATTTAAACTGCAAAAAAGCAGGAAAGGGGTATTATTATCCCTGTTCTTCTTCAAGTACAGCTTAACTACTCAGCCTTCTGAGGAGTGGCTGATCTGCTTATAGAATCCAGTGACCAGATCAGGGGAAATATGTTCCTCCTTCACTTCCCTTCATAAGCTTTCCTAGACCATAGCAAACACTTCATTATAAAATACACTGTTATGACCACAACAAATATGAAATTGAGAGGGAAAATAAAATGACACTGAATCCTGATTTTTATCTATGTGTTTGGCACCTTGTATCTCTGCGTTAAGTATATGCAGGTGTGTGTAAAAATGTGTTCAAGTGCTGGATGAAAAAATTCTAATCCCTGTCCCTCCCCTTCATTAAAAAAGGTTGGCAGTTTTAAAAGATGACAAAGACTAAACTATTAAGGGTAGAGAAAAAAGAGTGAAGTTGTTCAGAGAGCTGAAAGAATACAGGTAGAACAGATAAGCCAAAAATAGTTCCCTAGATAAACTTTTCAGGACACCAGAGAATGAGAATATCATAAGGACATGACTGGATTCTTCTTCGTAAGTATACCATATATCAAGAAGTAGGAATACTGGCCGGGCGCAGTGGCTCATGCCTGTATCCTAGCACTCTGGGAGGCCGAAGCGGGCGGATTGTTTGGGCTCAGGAGTTCGAAACCAGCCTGAGCAAGAGTGAGACCCCCGTCTCTACTAAAAATAGAAAGAAATTAATCGGAGAACTAAAAATATATATATAAAAAATTAGCCGGGCATGGTGGCACATGCCTGTAGTCCCAGCTACTCGGGAGGCTGAGGCAGAAGGATTGCTTGAGCCCAGGAGTTTGAGGTTGCTGTGAGCTAGGCTGACGCCATGGCACTCTAGCCCGGGCAACACAGTGAGACTCTGTCTCAAAAAAAAAAACAAAAAAACAAAAAAAGTAGGAATACTGTTACAAACCACATAAATACATAGCAGGGGCCAACAACTTATTCTATAAGGGCCAGATAATACTGTAGGTTCGAGGGCCTATGTTCTCTTTCTTACCTATTCACTTCTGCTCCTACAGCAGGAAAGCAGCCATATAAAGACAAGACTTAAACTAATAGGTGTGTCTGTGTTCTAATAAAACTTAATTTACACTAATAGTCACCTCCCAGCTTTGTTTGGGCCCTGATACTGAGGGTGGAAAGGTGGGCCAGATATCTAAAGAAAATCAATAGTAGATAATGATAATGCCCTAAGAGTATAGTTTAGGAAGCAATTACCTAGGAGATAAGCCATAGATCAAGACTTAGAAAATATTAAACTGCCCTGCATACAGATGTCAACTGCAAACTTCAGCATAAACATATCATCAAAGATTATAATCTGTCAAATTTCTTGAATATATCCAAATTTTCCACTCTATGACTATCGGATCATGCTGAGTCATGAAGTTGTAACAACTATTGGGGAAGTATCTTTGATGGAACAAAGGGTAAGTGATGATTTTCTTAAGTTTCATAATACTGTAAGCTGAGAACTGGACTTCTGCCTGATTCCATGATCTTCATATGTCTGACTGTGGAGGATTTAGGTCTGGATCTTGTAAGGTTTGGAATATGAGTTAGGCTAATGGGGATGAGGAAAAGGTAGGGAAAGAATGTGTTCACCAGGATAGAGTGGGAAAAGATGTCACCTACAAGAATATTCTATGGGCCTAACCATCTACTATTAATTGTCCTATACCAATGGTATTGTTAAGATTCCATCTTCATATGAAATCTTAAGCATAAGTTGGGTGAAGCTGCTCTAGGTAAAGTTGGAGTAAGCATGGATTAGAGAATTTCCGATTATTTATTACTCTCTTCTTCCCTTCAAACTGTTTAAGTATTTCAGTGGGATGAACCCTGGAAATATAGTTTGAAAAGCACTTTTCTATGCAATAAGATGATATCAATTGTTTTGCTTTCTTTGTGTTCACTCCCCTTCATTCTGGTAATAGAAATTGGATTTTCCTTTGAGGAACCACTCCTTATGTGCACTTACAGAATTGAATATTCCTTAGCCAGGTCTGGAAAACCAGTATATCCCAGCCCCCTGACTAGAGCACCTGGTTCAAGAATGGGCAAGTGACCTAAATCTGGACAGTGACAATGAATCCAGGAACATACTTAGAACTACTGAGAATTTCTTCTCTTTCCTCAAAATTTGCAGCTAGGAATTATACTTGAGAATGTGAAACATATGGAGAAGAAAGAGTTGAGCTGTAAGATGATCTGAAGATGACCAAGTACTGATAATACTGTTTGATCCAGAAAATTTGGCAGTACTTGATGTTGGCACTATCTCTGGAGTTTTCTGTCACATAAGCCAACAAAATTTTAAAAAATCAATCTCTCTCCACCCTTTCTTACAATGTCTACTTCAACTGACATTCTATAACTTGAAACTAAAAGAGCCCTCACTAACATAACTACCTTTTGAAGTACTTCTCCAGCTGGATTCCATGTAATTTCAAGCAGTGGTCAGTGGTTCAACTACAGATATATTAGCTCTTGGTTAAACACAACTCACAATTTCTCCAATGACTGAAATGAAGGGTTTACCAGACAATTTCACATCTTATACAAATTTACAAAGGGTGATGGATGCCTTCAACAGCATTAATAAAGATAAATAATGGTGAGGGGGAGAGTAAAGAAAATGACCATTTAAGTACCAACTATGTATCAGACATCATTCTAGGGGTTCACTATTGTCTCACATTTGGTCCTTTAATTAAAACACACACACACACACACACACACACACACACAGAGTATTATTATACTATCATTACCTATTCTGAGATCACAGGCTCAATGGGGTTAGCTAACTGGCCTAAGGTCACTTAGCGACTTCACCCAAGAAAATTCTTGTTCCACCACAAGCTCAGATGAATAGTCAATAAAAAGCTTGCAAGTCCTCATCATGCTGGAAGTCCCTAACTCCCAGCAATCTGGGCTTCTTGCCCACCACTCTGCTGAAGCAAGCATTTCAAAGGTCACCAACACCTGCCTTTCTGTGAAATCCAATAGCATTTTTGCTACATTGTTCTCTATGGTCTCTCCATAGCAGCTGACCTTATTGATCACTGCTTCTCCTAAAATGCTTTCTCCCTTCATTCACGCACACATTCATTCACCAGCACTTACTATTATAACTTATCACTGAGGTAGATGCTGTATGCAGATGCAAAAAGTAATTTATGTTGTAGCCTTCACCTCCAAAGGTAGACAGATACAGGCAATATAAATGCCATAAAAAAGATCTGATAAAGTACTGTGGGACAAGGAAGAGACGGCAACTCTGCCAGGAAAGCACAGTCTCATAAGGTAACTAGGAAGTCAGCAGGCAAGAAAGGAGGAGAGTGATGTAGGTAGATGGAACTAAGGCAGTGGTTCTCCAACAGAATGTGCATCAGAATCACCTGGAGGGCCTGTTAAACATATGTTGCTGGGCCACCTCCCCAGAGCTCTGATTCAGTGGGTCTGGGTTGGGGATCAAAAACCTGCATTTCTAACACGTCTCCAAAAGATGCTGATGCTGCTGGCCAGGAACCATACTTTGAGAATCACTGAATTGATGGATGTGTGTGTGAGAGAACTGAATATCCAAAGACTGTGTAACCCTTGAGGCAAAACAGTGGGAGACAAGTCCAAAGGGTCAGATGGGCAGACAATAAGGAGCTTTAATTATAAGGAAAGCTTATAATTTTATTTCTTATTAATAGGATATAGAAAATATTAAACATTTTGTAACATAAAAATGCCTTTTAATTTTAGATAAGAAAATTCTGACAACAGTGCAAAAGTTTAATTAAAGCAACAGTTGTCAGCTGGAAGACAGGAAACACGTCCAGCAGAAACAGTGGCTGATGAAGGTGCTGGACAAACCTCAGCCACAGAGCCACAACCCCCTAAAGGAGAAGAGTCCAGAAGGAGAAGGATCATGTTAAGTTTAAAAATTGCCACAGGTAATTCTGACACACATGCCCTATCCACATGCCACATTGAAAACCAGAGAGACACAATTAGGGGCAGGGATGTTTTAGAGCCAAGTGAAGACAGTAGGAAATGTTTGCATTACCCCACTGGGAGATGCCTTAACTCAGTGGACTTCTAAATATGATATGCCTAAACCTGGGGGTGCAAAGACCTTCCATGAGGTATGCCAACACAGGGACTCAATTTCCAGATCTTGCAATTCCATATTTACTTTAAAACTGATCCACCTGAGAACAGATCTGCATGCACATGGAGATTATCCATTCCCATTTCTCTTTTGAAAACTGTACTCTTCCTTCTTTACAAAATAAAGGTATACTCTGGCTTATCTTAAATGGTATTTGCGTAGGGTGTTAAAATTCTCTTGAGTACCAAAATAATTCACAATTTTCATTGCTTTGGGAAAGCCTCCTTTAACGATTAATAAAGGTTCCTCTTTCCCCGGCTATACACAAACAAGTAAAGTGTAGCTAGAACCTGATATAGGATTTGGGCCTATGTCGGAATTTTCAGAATTCAGACATAATGTAAAATGGGGCAATGATAATGAACTCGCCTCTTACATTCCAATTTTAATAATGTATCGCTCCTTAGAAAGTATCCTAGGGGAGCAAAGCAAAAGTGTCCAATAATGAAAATCCTCCCCCCCAACTCACAGAGTCAAAGATAAGCAATTCTTTTCAACTATTCTCAATACCCATTCATCCCTAGGAGGTGTCATCACCTGGGAAGAAAAGCGACTAAGCAAATGTAAGTGATTCCAACGCTTCTAAAAAAATTCAGTGTGAATATTTTTCTGGACTTATGAAATTTGTAAGAAACACTCAGTAAAAACTGTGGATAGAAATTTTACATCGTTTCTTTCAGAAACTATGTTTATCATTTAATAAGGTAGTTACAACCTATTTAATCAAATAATATCAAAATATTTCAGTTATCATTAATCATTTTCATTGTATAAAATTTTGAATATTTCTTATAATCTGTTAATAAAAATAACAAAAATAAATTATCCAAATGCCAAAGCACTTAATTGTTAGCAGTGTATAATTGCCTATTTTATTAAGTACATACAGTTTCACCATGCGATCTAGCAAAATAAATATTTTTATATAGGACTCTTATCTAATTTGTTCCTAAAGTCCAACACTAGATTATGTGATACACACATGGAACGGAACCACATTTATCAAAGTAATATTATGACTTCTAACATAACTACTCACTTCATAAATAACTTATTTAAGTTATACATTATCGTACATCATTACTAGTTAAGTAATTAGAAATAGCATTTCTATTATAAACTGAATAAATTAATTTTATCAGTACCATTTTTTATTCTGGACTGTTTCAGTAATCAATCATACAAGATGCATTCCATAACCTGTTGATGTATTTTTATAATTTTTCTCAAAGTGCATATTAATGCATTTATTTGAATTGAAATGAGAGTTCAACTTTTTCTAATAAAAATTAAGTCAGATTTGACCACAATCATTGGCTTTGCCTACATGGCTTTAGGCTACATGGTGAAAATTTTCATCAGTCAAGACAGATAAATCTGTAGCAATAAGATAAAAGCATTTTGTTAACAAAATGTTACAAAAGTTATTTGGATTAATAACTAATACAGTATTTTTATTTTCTCAATCTTTTCTGTGTAGACTGGAATAAACAAGCTGCCTCTAAATTAAAAACAAACAGATAACTGTGCAAATAGTAATTTGATAAGAAATTGTATAAATAGTAATTTGATAAGACTTGTTAGTAGCTTTGCCCTTAAATTGAGAAAGTGAGTAACTATGACAATATGTGGGTAACAAAGAGGGCGATTTCCGTTTCCTTGCTTTTAGCAAAACTAATCAAGTAATGTGTAATTTTTGGCATATAACTTGAAATGACTTCTATGATCTGAATGACAATGTGGTAACAAAGGTCCTGGTCTCACCTATTCATGTGAACAGGTAGTCCCCACAGTTAGATCTGTAAAAACGAAAAATGGGAGGAGAAATCATAGTGTACCTTTCCTCTTTCTTACAATAAGTACTATTCGTCCATGAATACATGAACTAATCTGGAAAGAAAAAAATTTATAGTCCCACCCATTTCATTGACAGATGCATTTCTAACAAAAATCTATTTTATGTTTAACAAATTATGAAAAACTGTAATATTTATATTGCTTTGATTTTATTCATTGTGATGAATGAAATTTAAAAATAAAATTTCTATTTAGAGATATATTATTTTCCTAATTTTTGTTGTAGACATACATGTTAAGTTTAATGATAAAAGACTTTCCAGTGAATATTTATGGTAATGTTATTTTGGGGAAAAGGATTGGAAACAAGATTTCAGGATTAAAAAATAATGACAAAGCAATGATTTAAAGTTTACAATGTTTAAAAAGGTGCTTGTCATCTTCCAGATTAAGGACAGAGTCTCTAGGGCTAGACTCCAAGGGTTCAAATCCCAACTCTGCCACTAACTTGCTGTAAGATATTATTAGCAAGTCACTTAGCATATGAAAATGTTAGGATAGTTCCTAAGTTTTCAAAATTCTTTTTAAGTTAAAGCAAGCCAGTGGCTTGAAGATCACAATCTTAACTCAAGGAGAAAGGAAAGGGAAATAGAGAATCAAGACCAAGCTAAGAAGTAGGGGAAAAAATAATGCTTGGAGTGAAGATGAGGGAGGGTTATGAAATAATTGAGATTTTCTAATTTGCGGGCTTCAGAGGCAAAATCAACTAAGATGTAGAGAAACACTGGTTTTTAGACAAGCTGCCTCTCTCCAGCTGCCCTCCTTTGATAATCTGCCTCTAGGAATCCAAATACTGCTACACTATGCAAACGGTCCTGGACCTATAAATTTAGTTCTGCCCAAGATTCATGCCCACAACTCCAAACATATCCTTGACCCCTATTGCTGCAAAAGGTAGGACTGGGAAACTAGGCCAATATGCTTAATCAATCAAAAAACCAGACTTTGTGTGTTATTTTCTCATCGATGCTCTTTTTAAAAATGTTCTAAATTCAAGAAAAAGGAAAACAAAAAGGAAATCATCCATAATCCCACCACCCAAGGCAATGATTGCCCACATGTTGATGTATTTGCATCTACTTTTTTCAATGCATAATTTTATACAGTTTAGTTCATACTGTAGATACAATTTTCTATTTTGCTGGGGTTGTTTTCTCACTTAACACTATCTACAGCAAGAACATTCAAGATTATCTGCAATCCATCTTCTCAAAACATCACCTAAAATATTTCTCTTCTCTGTTCTAAAGTGTCCAATGGTGCCCTCAGCCTCTTCACAGGTAACTACTCCCCATTCTTTCCTCCCAAACACAAAATCCTTAACCTGGGTCAGAAGACCTTAGACAGACTGAGTTACTTTCTAGCCTAATAATTCTCTGACATGGGCCCTCTGTCCCAACCAAAGTCAAGGACCCACTGACTTTCAAATACTCCTAGCACTTTAATATTTGGTCACTAAATGGATATTTCCTGACCTTATGCTAAGTTTTAGAAATTTATTGAAGATCAAAACAGACAGGATTTGGGCCCACTTGAAGTTAATGAGTAGTGAGGAGAACAGACTTTAAAAAAATACACATTAACACACAAAATTACAAACTCTGTATGTGACATAAGAACATAATTTAAATGGGGATGGGAGTAGGGTATTTCAGGCAAAGCCAACTGGGCTAGGACGTGAACAAGAGAGAACAGCACAAAATGAAGCTGGAGAGACAAACAGGAGTCCATCTGTAGAGCTACATTTTTCAGAATTTTTACTTTCAATGTTGTTCCTTAAGTGCCTAGCCTCTCTTTTTATTAAAAACTTTGACTACCCTTTCTTTACAACTTTAATTTATGCCTTATTTTCTTTTTCCACGAAGTCTGGAGAGGTCCCATCATCTAAGAGCAAATGGTCTCAACAGTGATGTGGGCCAATCTTGTAAATACCAACCATGTGCCGCCCGTTTACTGGGGTCACTTATGTGTCCATTTTACCACAAGACCTTGATCTTAAGCAGCAACCATACCTGAAACATAATCACTCAAGGGTGTCCAATTGTTAATTGGGTGAACACAGTTAAGTGTACATAATATAAAAAAAGGTTGTTCCTCTACTTGCATTGAAAGGGTCAATGTATGATTACACTGTGCCACCAAATTCTTAGTTTCACCATGTCCCTTTCTTAACCCTCTCCTTTGCTCTTTACACACCTCCAGAGAATAGTCAGGGGTGGGTAATTATGGCAATTTAGGGGGTAAGGTGGTGCTGCTAGCTGGGTAGGAATTTTGACTAAACTTTGCATAATTTATTCTCTTTCCTACCATTTCAAGTGTTATTTCGGAGCTTATGATGAATTTTTAGGGAAAAAGAGGATAAAAATCTAGTATTATTACAGAAAACAATCTTAATATCAGAGTACACAGATGGATCATATGTACAGACATGAAAATCATCCACAGTAGTAGCACAGATCACTAGATTTGTGATCAATGTGCTAGATTTATGGTCTCATAGATATATAAAAAAAGGTACAGTATACACCGTGGAGAGGGATCAGAGAACAGTCATACAGCAAGACTATAAGAATAGCATCTATTTAATACAAAGGAAAGATTTTCTTTTGTAAAAAGTCTGGAAGAGGAAAAAATAAAAACACCAAACAGATAAATTAACATCTTTTTAGTATGCAGAATTTCATCTGGATAGAAGCAAAGGCTTTAACTGCATGATAAGGATACTAGTTAGAAAATGGAAAAAAAAAATCCTATAATACAAGCTTCTTAAACTATGAATTAGATTACTGAAAGAACATAATTTTCCTGTATTTCTTTCAAATGCTAGAAACAGGGGCAATTTTATGGCTATAAGACAAAGGAGAAATTGAGGCCCAGATAAAATTTCAATAAACACTTTGATAGGATCTTTAGTTTTCCAAAGGAAAGTGGTGGGTAAGCCACAGGACCCAAAAATGACACATAAGTCTTGAAGGACAAAATCCTCATAAGGACAACAGCTGGAATTTTTGTGGTTCATTAATGTATGTAATGTAAATGTAAAATGAGTATAAAATGTAATGCAAAATAGATAATAAATGTAAAGTAATATATATTTTTAACTATACTGCTAACTTAAAGAACAAAGTAATGTCCTTTATAAAATTCAGTTTTCAAATGTATAAAATAGTGCTAGGGGTGAGTGAGGGGTGGTTATAAAAGAACTTGCATCTATCAAATGAAAAGTGAATAACTATCTTTTATTTCTATTTTAAATAACAGAAATTGCTCCTCAAACCTTCAAATAAATTAAAATAAACGTAAACTTGTAATTCTACAGACTTCACTTCCAATATCTTCTGTGAAGGTCACAGAAATAAGAACATATTCACACACATTTTTTTCTTAATGTAAGAGTATAAAAGTGCTTTTCACAGATCCTAGAAAATTGGCTCTCAGTCACAGTTTATAGTTCTTAGTTTTCCGCAACTTTTTAAAAACATAACTTTCTTTAAAAGTCAAATTCAAGTGACTTTGGTGGTTTCCACAGGAATATGCTCATTTCAGTCCCTGATGTCCAGTGGCTTCCATCTAATAGTTGTTCAGGCATGGCAATGCAAAGCTAACAGCCATTCAATAAAACAAGAAGTACGTGAAACATAATGTTTTTTCAAAACCACCTACTTTGCAGAATAAAACAATTAAAAATCTGTATGAAAAGGGTCTATAAGGAAACCTGTTATTTCATTAATTTCCAGTCCTGCCCTGGATATTTTAAATTTTTTAAATGCTAATTTGAAGCAATTTTACGAGTTAAAAAAAAAACATTAAAGAAGCCTTATTCTTTCATTTTGGGAAAAAGCCAAGTGAGCTTAAATTGCAAGGCTAATTGTTTCAAGAACTCACGTCTCTTGCCTCAATTCTCTTTAGGATTTCAAATTATAAGCATCAAGTGATCAGCTTTTAGGAGTTCTGGATCCTCGAATACTATTTTAATTTCCAATAGATTAACATTTAACACATGTCTGTAGGAATTGTTTTTATGAAATTCTTTCCATGATTACTTTAAGAGTTCTGAAATAAAGTTGTTAGTGACAAGATTTTGTTAAGTAATTTCTGGGGTCAAATTTTTAAGTTTTGATTACTTATAAACAGAATATTGTTATCACTCCCACCTCAAATGTCCAGGCCATAACTTTGAATTTACGAGGACTGGTGGCTCTTCATTCTTGCTAATATGGCCAATAATCCCCAATTATACCACACTTTTATAATAAGCACACTATACCCAACATAATGATATGTCATTTCAACGTAGCTAGCCCATGAACTTCTACAGGTTTAATGGGATTTTGCGTATTTAGAATTTCATCGTAAAGTGGCCCTTTGGAATCATTATAACATCAATCCTTTCCCGTTACAAGACTCAGCTCTCTTACTAGACGAAGAGCATCAGGCTCAAGGCAAAGGCTTAACCCATCCATAGACTGTACGCTTGATCCTAATAAAAGCCTTAACACTTGGGGAGAACATTAACAAAGGGCAATGATGATACATTAAAAACTTTTTAGTGAATCAGGAGATCATGGAGGCAGGTAGCGATTGTAATTAGAGGAAAATTTCTTATGACTTCAAGTAATATTTAGATCTGTACATTTTATTCTCTACTTTTGGGGGAAAGAACTATGTAATTGGGAGCAAATTAAGTACAAAATAACTCATGTTCCATTTAAATCACAACTTTCTAACAGTAACTGTCAAGGCTGAATTAATTAGGATATTTAATATCAATACCAAGAAGAGAGATGGCTTGCGCCTAGAATTTTTTTTAAAAAAAGAAGAAAAAGAATAATATGTAGCTGAAAGAGTTGGTCCCGAGCCTGGTGAAAAAAACTGTCAGCCCTTCTGTGTGAAGGGTTTATTTTTTTTGTTAAACAAATAGCGTCTCTGTGTTCTCACTACATTATTATACCTTATATACCTGATGTGAATGACCCTTGGTTTTATTTCCTTATCCCTTAATACATGAGAAATACTGTTATAAATACTCTCATGGTCTATTATGAATGTGATGCCAACCTGTAGGGAGGGGAGTGGGACAAAAGTCATTCCAATAAGCCCAACTGTCCTATGGATTTTCATCAATTCCAGTTGAAATGGAATATATATATATATATATATATACACATACATAAAAACATCCACAATTAGTCCAGGGTAGAATTTGAGCTCCAATATTTCAAACTGATTAGCATTTCCCCCCTGTGGCCTTCTTCATAATAAAGTATTCAAGACAGACTTTGGAAATCATTAAAGTCTGACTGAGGCACACACAAAGTAGACTGTCGACCCATGATTGTTCAGAAGCTCACTCTCCTGACTAGTAGATTAAACAGGACTTTGGTTTTACTTATCTGCCTCCTTGCTCTTTCGTACATGGCCCACTTTTGAGGGCACATCTTTGCTCATTTGTAGCAACTCCACCGGAAGATGGTTAGGGGAAAAGAGAAAATTTAATCTGCAAACTTGACAGCAGATCTAGAAAAAGATTTGGCCATTAAATCTACTTGCTGAAACCAAGTTTGGGAATTATTATTACTGTTACCTTTCTATCCAATCTTCAGTCTCCAAGGCTAGCTTAGAGTTGGCTAAACAAATCCTGCTTTATTCAATTTATATCAATGAATTAAATGTAAAGTATGCTGACTATAAAACATATCCCATTTTAAAAGTAACTATTGAAATTTGCTACTTGAATGAACTGTGTACATCCTTGTATTAAACAAAAAAATGAATTCTTCTGTAAGATAATAATCATCCTGCCCCCAAATTAGTAGCTTTAAAGATTTAATTTTCTTGAAGCAGCATAATATGAATAATTATATAAGAATTACATTAAGGAAACACTATAAAATATATGCTTTAAACTCTATCACATGTAGTGAGAAAATCTTTCAAAACTGAGAGTACTGATATAAAAAGCCAGCATCTGGTAGGAAACACCTAAAAGAAAGAAGTTATTATACTCACTCTTTTTTTTTCTTTAATGAATGTCACCTTTGTGTCACCAGTATTTTTTCCTCTTTTCCCCAGTAATTTAGCATTAAATCTCATTCTAGATCTATAATCAATCTTTTTCCCCCACTGTAATCCCTTAAAACTCTGGGGTATCACACACACTTTTGACACTGATGTGTGTTTTCTTCTGGATTGCTGGATTTGCTTAATGCATGTATCAAGTATCAAACTGCTTTGTATTAGTAACTGGTGGGATAAAAGACCATATATAAAGATTTGCTCATAAAAAAGGGGTTAAGAAGGTAGTCTTAGGGCTTAGGAAAAGTCTAAACTAACAAAATTTTAAATGCATGAGCAGAAAATATTAAGAACTAGAACAATATCTGATTTTTCTACTAACATGATCAACATATGATTAACCAGATGGGGAAAACTGAAAGTTACCATCACATTCTCTATTAGTCAGCTGTTTGACATGTATGAGTTATCAACAAGGCTAAAAATCTTTCAGAGTTTAGGACGTTGGCAAAATGAAACTATTTTATACCACCACACATATTAAATAGAGCCCAAACTTTCAGAAAAGAAGTAGGCTCGTGAAGTAATGTGAACAAAGAAACAGAGGGGAAAAATTGGTTAGTGCTTTGAATTCTGGTTACTGATTTGATCATGATAATAATGCTAATTCCTAATTAGAAAAGTTCTATTAATCAGTACCAACAGGCACAATAAAAAAAATCAATACAAACTGTAAAATGTAGCAATTTTCCTTTAGATATTTTACTGTATTTAAAATCCAGTAATAGAAAACACTTGCCAAATTCATTTAGTCTCTGACTGAGGCACACATATGTGATCTCCTAATTTACAGCTTGCACATACAGATGTTCACACTTAGTAAAAGGGCTTCTTAATAGCTTTTTTTAATTAAAAGTGTGTTGATAATAGGTGTTTTAAACATACCCAAACAACAAAGCTGAACTGACAAATGCCTGTCTTCATGCCTCACCATGTCTCACATTGTAGCAAGATTTTATGAGAGAAAAAGGTTATATGATTCAGTTTCATGTATATAGGATAAATGTTATCCAAAAACCTCCAAATGAAATCTTTCATTAATTTTTCTCTCTATGATCTGTTTCCAAGTAGAAAATGTTAGATTGCTACTAGGTTTATGTAGCCGAAAGCAGAACCACACAGCCGTTGCTTTCTGCCTGCAGTTTTTTTCCTTTGCAAAACTTTGAACCTCATCCAGCTTTGACACACTGCCTCTTCAGTTAATAACTATCAAGTTTCCCCTTGTCTCCTGTCTACTTTTCTTTGAGGCAATTGCGCACTCAGCACCCCGAGATAATAACACACATCTATAAGATAAAAGCAATGGCATTAATGTAATTGTCTGCCTCTCTCTCTTTAGCCTAATCTTTTTTTCCTTCAGTTTTGACTGCCTGTGTGACACCTGTTTTTGTCTCCTCTGATCCTACGACAGGTTTTCCGCTGACAAGGTTTTTGCCTGACAGAGATTCTGCAGACAAGAACATAATAAAATATGAAGAACTGCTTGTCAGAGTTTCTGCCAATGCTCACATGAAATAAAGAAAAAAAAATGACTTTTTTTTTAAGGGGCCCTGTGATGGTCGCTTTTGGCATGTCAGAAAAAAGACCTTCCTAGCCAAGTTCTCCAAGCCAAACAGGTGTTTTCTTTTATGTTAGAGGTTGATTTTTTTTTTAATTTTTACTGATAGTGGAAAACATGATCAGCCAAAGGGAGGGAGGCATGTCTTACCCTCAGATTTTTGCAGAAAAAGCAATATAGAAGAACTGCCCAATAAAAGTGGAAGGTTTTTCACTCAAGACCGTATCTTCTGAATAAAACAAAAATGCCAACATCTGCTAATGATTGAACAAATTTAATTTCTCTAAAATTTACTTCCTGGTTAGTTGGACTTCTAAAACCTCCCACCTACTTTTCACTTATTTTTTCATCTGAAGATACAGTAGGAAGCAGCAAAGGCAAAAACAGAATAAGGACTGAAAAAGAGAAATGTACAAATGGAACTAAAGACAAGGTGTTTGCAGGCTGTGCTTATACCTTAAAATGGGAAGAGACTGCTGAAAAAGAAACTAGCAATCAGGAATCTGAGACTTTTAGATAAATTGAGAGTTTCCATAAACCTTTGTTCCATGAACCACAGAGGAGATGCTGTATTAGACACCAGCACAGAAGATGAAGTGCCCCTCCTAAGCTTCCCAAGCCAGTGTGGAAGGATCAGTATCACACACAAACTACCCTTCTGGTCTCAGCACTAAGTGTTCTGGGAGAATAAAGAGGGGAGCATGTAACCACTCCAGGGATGGGGGCTAGGGGGGAGGAGGGTGTGAATCTTTCTTTCCTTATGAACAGGGCACAGACGATACGGGATCAATAGTGCAGCAAGTACGAAGTACGGAGGACTAGGAGAGAGTTTACAGTGGTAAGTAAAGGGACAAGAACCTGGATTTTGGTTGTGAGGATTCTCACACCTAAATTCTGATTACCTGCCACCCAACCACTTTAACCTAAGCTCTAGTTATCCAAATATATTAT
This sequence comes from Propithecus coquereli, assembly GCF_000956105.1. NCBI lineage: Eukaryota > Metazoa > Chordata > Mammalia > Primates > Indriidae > Propithecus > Propithecus coquereli. Next base: position 3,891,500 of record NW_012155840.1, read on the forward strand.
CTCGTACCTAGAGCCTACAACAGCCACATCTAATAGAAATATAATTCAAGCCACATATGTAATTTAATTTTTCTAGTTTCAATTTAGAAAGTAAAAATAAACAGTGACATGAATTTTAAAAATATATTTTATTTGACATAATACATGAAAACAATATAAGAACCATTCTTAAAGACTATTTTACATTCATTTTTCTTTTAAAAGATGACATCTCCAAAATCTGGTATATGCTTTATACTTATACCACATCTCAATTTGGAATAGCCATATTTCAAGCACTCAAAAGCCACAATAGTGGCTTCTTTATTGTACAATCAGGTCTAGAGTTCCCTTTACATTCTTTGGACAGTTGAATCTAAGGCCCAATAAGACTGTCCTTTCAATTAAATGGAGTTGCACTTACATTTCTAGTGTTACTTGACCATACAGCAGGCTGGGAAGAGTAGGAGGTCAAAGTGGAGATTTCCCTGGGTACCAGGGAGCAGCTCAAAGACGACAGGAACCACACTATTGGGCCCCTGAACTAATACTGCTTACAAGTCTATCCAACTGCGGTAATAACTTCTTGAAGTATTTTCTACACACTATATGCTATATGCTCACTAACTAATAACAGATTAATTCAAGAAGCTGGTTTGAAGAGTTACAAACATCTATAAAGGTAAAGGCAAAACCTATTATAGAAATAGGAATGCATAAACAACATTTTAGGGTTTCCGGAATACAGGTCTGAGTTCTGTCTAAAATACCATGCTTATCTCATCCAGCAATTGCACACTTTAGTAAAGGGGTGGGGGAGGGTTGGAAGAAGTCACCATTTATGACACAATAGGAAGAGTAGTTGAAAGTATCAACACGATATTGCTGAGGAATATCGGGTCCTTATGACCCAGCTGAATCTCCTAGTTTATCCCGCGTAAAAGGAGAGGAGTTGAGTGTGTTTCATTTATAACCCCTTCAATTTGTGTTCTGCTTAACCTGGTGAACTCCAGTTAATTAAGATGTTCCTATAAACAATTAAGCTTCCTGTAGGATCGTTAGCAAGATATAAAAATTTATGATGTAATAAAATGCAATAAAATGATAAAGTGGTGAGCCCATCAAAGCACTTCACATGCAAAAAGATAGCTGTGGAAATAGGTAGCTTTAATCCTGTCTAAAATTCACCTACTTCTGGTTTTGGATTTTTTAACAGGTAAGTCTTCCTACAATTCACTTTAACTGTTCTGCACTTCTCAAAATAGGACTTTTGCTGTAAAGTGTTTCTTACTTCTGTTCAAATGAGGGCTCAACTGATATTTTAGGGAAAATGGAAGGTATGGAACAATTTGCTGGGGGAAAACAATTTCACCTGGGAATGCTTGGTCCCACAGCCAAAAGAACTAGTGACCTGAACTCCGCTGCTGTGTACTAAAGAAAACTTTCCCCAGAAGGAGAAAAGTTCATACCATCACTTCCACATTTACACTTTAAGTGAGACACCAGATATTATCATTAATATTGATGTTTAATATTATTTTATTGATTTAATACTAATATCAGCAGCTAAAATTGTTGTGCCAGAATATTGAACCAACTCTACTCTCATTTAATCCTCCCTAAAAAAATCTGTGATATTTAGGTGCATTCCTATTATTATCTGAATTTACAGATAAAGAACTGAGGCTTAGAGAAGGCATTACTAACAAGAGGAAGAGAGGGATCTGACCACTGGCCTGGCTACACCCAACTTTTAACCACTAAACTTTGCTAGAACATGTCTGTCATGTCCTCAAAATTGAAGTTTTACTTTGGAAGAGTTTAATAATAACAACAACTAACACTTATTAAGTGTTTACTATGTGCAAGCCATCTGGATTATCTCATTTCATCTGAGAAGAACCCTATGAGTGAGGAGTTATCATAATTCACATTTCACAGATGAGAGAACAGAGAGATTGCATAACTTGGCCAAGGTTCTACTGACAGTAGGTGGTAAAGCCACGGATGTGAACCTTCACAATCTTATTGAAGAGGCGCACTCACTTATTTTGTGTGTTGCCTCCTTTCCATTTACCTGAAGCTTTTTCATACCCTGGAGATAGAACTCTGTGTGTTTCAATCTCAAGATGCTCCCAAGAATCTCCTTACCAGTGGACCAGCACTGATTACACTTAAGGGGCCAAGGTCTTACCATACTCACCTTATATTCCATATGAATAAAATAGAGCTAGAAAAAAAAAATCTGGGGTGTTAACAGGCAGAGAGCCCAGGCTTTTGAAGGGGAGGCACTGTTTGTACTGTGTGTAAAAAAAATTTAGGGAGATCAAAGCACTATCCCAAAGGTGGGCAGGCAGAGAAACAAATCAAAATAAGCAGCTCAGGGACACAGTAAGAAAATAGCTAATGCCATTAATCAAGCACCAAACCTTTGCATTTGTAAAGATGTCCTCCCTTTAGAGCTTATCAGCAGTGATCAGGGAGTGAAGGAGAGAAGCAGAAGAGGGCACTGTGCCCTCAGGTCAAGCAAAAAAAAAAAAAAAAAAGGCTCCTGTGCCAGGCAAGAAAATGGCCTTGTTTTTGCTCTCTACAATGAAAATAAGTGGAGAAATGTTCAAGGACCTTGCCCATGGACAGACCAGGCCCCAGCTGCCTCACCAGAGCTAGGAGGCAGCTAAAAGCTGGTTGGTTTCCCTAACCAAAAGAGAATTTTGCAGCCAGGCACAGCCAGGTTTCAGGATTATAATCTGGAAGAATTAAGTCTAGTAGAAAGACAAATTTTTTAAAGTAGATAGTGCATTAGTCCCCACTTTTTCCAAACCAGTGCACCAAGGGAGGAGGACTGTAATGTTTCTATCTTTGTGTTTCTGACCAAAGACCTAGAAGAATCTTCCCAAAGGGTCAAGTTCTCACTTTGCCACTGCTAAGCTGGCATTTACTTCCCTATGCTGAGGACTCAAATTAGTACCTATGTTATACTGTTCACCAAATCCTAAATACGCCTCCGGAAAACCTTTCTCCCAAAGCAAAATTCATTCTTGCTGGGACTGTCTCCAAGGCCAGAGTTTTGCTGCAGGTTAACATCTGGGAACATTATCTTCCTTTGTCAGAGGAAACTTAGTTTTTTCATTCACCTTTCTTTATCTTGACAAATTTACAAATTATCATATAGATATTATTGCTGAGCAACTCAGAATGAGCATGATGTCACAGAAATGTCATGCTTTTTTGGTTATGATAGAGGACTTTTTATTTGGGGTAGGAAGGGAAGAAGACTAGTGAAGAAAAGAGGATGGGAAAGGAAATGTTACTACTGTACTACTTTAGTTATGCTGGTTTCTGGACAGACTTGAGTCAGGGAGAGTAATACAGAGTTGCCAGTTGGGGACAAACTACTTTCACAGATATTTAGACAATTTATAAGCCAAACACAGACTGGGACAAATAATAAAGACATGTGACCTTTCATAGGATAAAATGAAAAATTACTGGTTTTGACCTGCCCTGCTTAAGTCCTTATAAAGTACCATGCCTCTAACAAATCTGAGGAATTTGTAAACAACATACTGAGATCTCATGATTCCAAATGCAGGACTGATATAATCAAAAGCTTTCTGATTATAGGATGCTCATGACCAACAACCCTGATTTAGGATTTAATTATGCAAACTGAGTCTTATTAGGATTTTCTTTTAGGTGTGGGCTTGCCAGATTTAGCAAATAAAAATATAGAACATTCAACTAAATTTGCATTAAAAAATTGTCCACTGTTGATCTGAAATTCAAATTTAATGGGATATTCTATATTTTTAATTTGAATGGGAGTTTCTATGAAGATCCCTGTTCTTTCACATCATGTCTTATCATATCAAATAAAAGCTGAAAATTCAAGTTCAACGATGATGAGAAAAAAGGAAAAAATTCACTTCTAATGGATTACAAAAGTTTTGAAATTAATGGATTATATGAATATTAAGTCTTACAGTACATTAAACCATAAAGGTGGTTGGTATATGACACTAAATTAACTTTTAGGCTCCTCACTATTTCCTGCGGTGAAGAACTGAAGGATACCTGGCACAATTCTTTATGTATGATATATGTTCAATAAATAGCTACTGATTGATGATCCAGATGATACAAGCCAAGTCTGCTCATTTTACATTTAAAAAATCTGAAGAGTTCGGATGAAATATGGACAGGGAAAAAGTTGACTTGATTAGCAAATAATTAAAGTAATAATGTAAAACTATCTTTTCCTTGAATGAATGACAAGTAATAAAAGGAAATCACGTTTCTAGAACATAGTAAAGAAGAGGTCTCAAGAATTCCAGTACAACAAGCCTTCTTATAGGCGGACCTCATTCAAAGAAAATAACACTTGTGTTAATTCAGATTTCTTGGAAGTGAATGAAAATTCTAGCATTCACACAGCTTTTTGGAATGGCACATCCTTTTCATTTAAAGTCAAAATATTCTTTAAAGAAAATAATTTACACAGAGAAAGCTGCTGTGGGGTTCATTAAGCAATATAATATGTTTTTTGATCATCAAATCTCATATTCTTGCCAAATGCTCACCTGACATACCTCAAAACAGTGGAACTGGTTTTTTGTTTTGTTTTGTGGGTTTTGTCAATAAAAGGGATAGTTTTAATGGGCTTCATCAGAAATAAAAATTACTGATATAGTAAAGGCGAAAATATT
>NW_012155840.1:3896535-3919290 GCF_000956105.1 Propithecus coquereli
GCTAGAGTGCCGTGGCGTCCTAGCTCACAGCAACCTCAAACTCCTGGGCTCAAGTGATCCTCCTGCCTCAGCCTCCCGAGTAGCTGGGACTACAGGCATTCGCCACCATGCCCAGCTAACTTTTTCTATATATTTTTAGTTGTCCAGCTAATTTCTTTCTATTTTTAGTAGAGACAGGGTCTCGCTCTTGCTCAGGCTAGTCTCGAACTCCTGAGCTCAAAGGATCCGCCCGCCTGGGCCTCCCAGAGTGCTAGGATTACAGGAGTGAGCCACTGCGCCCGGCCCTCCCATTACTGTTCTTATCCTAATATCTTATTTTGGCACTTTTGAACAAAAGAGAATTGAACTTGTGGGAAATTTTTGTTGTTGTTATTTTTCAGTATACTCAGATCGTTTCAGGTGAATGAAAGAAAAGCAGAGAATAGACAATGCAAACATGAGAAAAGAAATACAGCAATTAAGTGGCAATAGGCTAGAGTCCTTAGAACTTAGAAGAGGATCATGGCAAAATTAAAAATTCTGGGCTATTTCTGGTCTACCAACTAGTTATTATAGACTCGGTATGGCCATGATACACCAAAAAAAAAAAAAGTTTGTTTTAAATAAAGTTAAATTCAACAAGCTCTGCTTTCTATTATCAAAGTGAAATCAAATCTCAGTGAAAGCACTGAAATTCATTAATTGGGGGAAGAGGTAGGAAATCCTTTATTAATTCAGTGGGAAATACTGGTATTCAAAGAACTGTTTTTGGTCATTCCTTCTCCCCTTAACCCACTAGTGCTAAAGATTTCAAGGAACTAATTTGAGAATAGTAACATGCCCCACTAAGTAATTTCAAAACCCAGGTGTTACAGTATAATATAATGAATTAATCACTCTCTTTAAATTTTTAAAACATCTTTCTTAAGGTTTTTCTAAAGCAGCTAATGTCAACAACTCAAGCAGACTTGAGAAACAATCTGTAAGGCAATGGAGTATGTGTGTGTGCGTGTGTGTACACATATATACATAGACACATATGTATGTGTGTCTATGCATATATATGGTAATAATGACCCATAAAATCCAACATTTTAGGAATAAATTGAAGATGCTGCTAACAAAGGGGATACAGGAAGATGTTTATTCAAAAGAGGCCAACAAATTTCTAAAATCTTCTTCTTCTTCTTTTTTTTTTTTTAAAGAGACAGGGTCTCGCTTTGTCGCCCAGGCTAGAGTGCAGTGGTTTGATCACAGCTCACTGCAATCTTGAACTCCCTGGGCTCAAGATCCTCCCATCTAAGCCTCTGGAGTAGCTAGGACTACAGGCACATAACACCATGCCCGGTTAATTTTTTTTTTTTTTTTTGGTAGAGAAGGAGTCTTGCTATATTGCCCAGGCTGGTCTCAAACTCCTGGCCTCAAGTGATTCTCCCACCTGAGCCTTCCAAAGTGCTGGGACTACAGGAGTAAGCTACTGCTTCTGGCATAAAAATTCTTCATTTTAAAGAGAATACCTGATTTTGGCATGTAGTTATTTTTTAGTTGCAGATATTAAAGTTTTAATAGCACAATAACAGGCAGAGTTATGTTCAGTGCTACCATGAAACAATTCTATTAAATGTATCCCAGTAATCTTATTGCTGTTCCATGCACTTCAGCAGAAAAATTACACACTAGAAAAACCAAGTAACTCCCTTCTCGCCCCACACATAGGATGCTATACTGTGTAAGGCAGCCAGAAAGCTGCTGTGTTTCACCTCTGAGCAGAAATAATTGGAGACATGATTTCAGGGTTTCTGTGCAGGGGGAGGGAATGAAGCAATTAATTGAAATGCTAGGGGCAAAAAGAGTGGGTGCTCTCATTCCACTGCCAATTCAAAGGCTAGAAGCCAACCCCTCACTGTCATACTTGCCCTAATGAACAGGAATTTGCATATCTGCATGTATGTATTTTGAGTTGTACACAGACACATCCCTGTTGTGGAGGAGAAAAGAGGTCAAAGTGATAATTTTGAGGGAAAGAATTAGAATTAATTTGGTTTAGATTTAAGAAACCCCAAAATTAATATCCCAGAAGCATAGAATTTTTAACAGTACAGTAGGAAAAGCACAATCTAGTGTAACAGAAATATCTTATTCAAGTTGGGTGAAAAATCACATTCTTCAAAATAATCATTGGCCAGGAATAATTTATGTTGTTCAGGAAGGAAGAAATATTGCTTTTTTTTTCATTATACTACTAATGTAATATGCACATGGAAGTTAGACAGATAAAACAAACTCTGGCGACACAGGCTACTTCTATACTCACAAGGCTACCATAGCAGATGATAGTAATACAAGATGGCTTTGGAAAAAAAAAAGAGAGTAAATGAAAAGCCCTTTGTTTAATGACTGATACCCCCCCTTTACTGCTTATCTGTTGTCCAGTTTATTTTTAATATGTATCATTTATTAAAGACTTTACATACTTTATCTTTAATTTTCACAATAAGACTATAAAGTAGGTATTATTGATCCTATTTTACAGATAAGAAAACTGAGGTCCAGGGATAGTGAGTAACATGTCATGGAAGTGGCAAGGCCAGGATTAGACCTCACAACAGTCTACACCCCTACTGCCAGCAGTAACCTCATGATTCTTTTTTTTTTTTTTATTTCAGCATATTATGGGGGTACAGATGTTTAGGTTACGTATGTTGCCCTTGCCCCCACCCAAGTCCGAGCTTCAAGCGTGTCCATCCCCCGGATGGTGCGCATCGCACTCTTTGTGTATGCATATACCCGTCCCCTTCCTCATGATTCTTGATGGGCTTGGGACTTGAGCTCTGTATCTATTACCTAGCAGAACCAATACTTCTTCAGGGAAAGAAGGATGTTTGGAAGCATTATAGGCTGAATTGTGTTCCCCCAAAATTCATATGTTGAAGCCATAATGCCTAGTATCTCAGAATGTGACTATATTTGGAGAAAGGACGTTTAAAAAGGTGATTACGTTAAAATGAGATTCTTTAGGGTTGGCCTAATCCAATTTGACTAGTGTTCTTAGAAGAGAAAATTTGGATGCACAAGGAAACACCAAGGGCGTGTGCCCAAAGAGGAAAAGACCATGTGAGGGTGGCCATCTCAAACTGGAATAGAAGCCTCTGAATGAAGCCAATGCTGCCAACACCTTGATCTTGGAATTCTAGCCTCCAGAACTGTGAGGATATAAATTTCTGTTGTCTAAGCCACCCAGCCTGTGGTATTTTATTATGGCAGTACAGTCAGAGCAAGCTAATATAGGAAAAGAGAAGAAATACATCGACTGGGAAGGTAACAGTAGCTCATCTGTTGTTCAAGACTGGACGGGGAAGTGTTACAGATTTTGGCCTTGTTGTTAATGAGGCAGGAAAAAGTTCCATCCCTGGGGTACTGAAGGATTACAGGATTGTGGCTACATGGTGGGAACACACTCTTTCCAATGTATTCTTCTCATACTACTCTTTCTCACACACAGAAACATGGCTGAAATGTCCCTGCAACTCTAACACACACACCCTAACAAGCAAGGTACATGATAAATTAAAAGCATTTCAAGGCATGGCCCAGTGTTGTTACCTCAGATCTTGCTAGAATAACATGACATTTATAAAAATACAACCCACTGGATGTTTGGCACTGCTTGGGAATGAAGAATATGTCCACTTAAGAGCCAATACCCCAGGCTGTCAAAAAAATCTCAAGCCAGGATTTCTTTTATAAACATTACCTATCTTTTAAAATTCTGTAGCCTAGGAGGTGAAAAAAAATCTGCTTATTTCCAAGTCTCCTTTTGCTTAAACACAATAAATGTAAACCATACGCAAGAATATGCTACATTCTTAGTCAAGGCACATTGACAGAACAGCTCTGTGCACCTGGCAAAAAGCCTCAATGCTCACATCTCTCACTCTGGGTCACCCCACCCCCAACGCACCCCTACACAGAGCTCACACTTTACCAACACCAACCACCTCCAATCCCAACGCACACTGAAAGGGGGTATTTACGGATTTTTTTTCAGATACCAGCCAAATAATGTTCCCGTTCACTCTCTTGCTCACCTTAGACCATACAAAATTTAACATCTGGAAGGATAAACTCAGCCCCTCACACATGTGACAAGGGGGAACAGTCACCAAGGAGTTCTCCAGCAATGAGAGGTTGCCAGCTTCTCTCTGAGGTCCAGGCCCTGAAAGGCCAACTGTGGTATGTTTGAGTTTCCATCAGGCCGCGTGCTTGCTGGCTGCTCCTATGCTCAGTAAGAGCCTCACGGCCCAACTGTCCCATAAACATTCTGCCCTTCTGCGGACAGTGGCCTGCCTAGCCTTAATTTTTAGAGCCGAGAATATGCCGTTTAAGAGACATGGCCTGAATGTTAACTGTCACTTGGAACACAGCTGACCTCTCCAGGCCAGTGCCTGCTCTAGGAAACACACGTGCACGCACACACACACACACACACACACTCACATTCACACTCACTCTCACATGTACAAAATAAAAATGGGAAGAAAAGCTCCGATTTTCCTCACCATGTGCCACCCAGCCATGTTTACACTGATCACAAGTCCTCAGGTTAATCTTCCCTGGCTGAAAACATTCACACGTGCAGTTTACCAGTGTGCAGCGGATGGCCTGAAAAATAAAGGAGGTAAAAAAACATCAGCATCTGTTCAAAGATACTCTATTTTTTTCAACATTTTAATAAATAATGCCCACTTCCATGTTTAAAGGCTTTATGTTGATAGGGGCCTAGAGAGTTTTAAAAATAAGTTTTGATATCATCAAAATCTCTTAACAACAAAAAAAGCTCATTCACTAATACATTTTGCATCATTCATAATATATATATATATATATAAATTAGAAACACAGACCAAGTAGAATAAGAATAAAGGATCACATACTCTGTAAGATACTGGATTTATAACACCAGAGATCCAAAGAGGAAAAAAAATTCCTGCTAATATATATTTCCACTTAAGTTTATTTACTTGCCAATTAATGCAAAAAATACATTCTAATAAATCAATATTCAAGTGAAATGTTTGCAAAACATGGCAAATATTATTATTAGAGTATTACTTTCTTCTGGTGAATTTCGATTAAATGATTTGCTAATCTTTCAGATATATTTTAAAAGACACTCTTGTTGGCCCAATAAGACCTAAGATATTTTGTTATTGTTTATCACATCTGAATTCTCTTGGGATTTTTTTTTTTGATTTGTTAATTCTATTTTCATTTTTGTTTTGAAAAATACAAAATGATCCTCTTTTATTTTAATGGTGATATAAGAAAGTTTACATTTTGTTGTTAGATCAGATATAGAACAGGAAAAGCCATTTATGTGAACATATTATATATGGAACAGTACAACTATATCATAGAAAACCTGAAAAATAAAAAATCTCTCATTTCCTTACAAGTACTTTAAAAAAAACCATCTCATCAGGCCGGGCGCGGTGGCTCATGCTTGTAATCCTAGCACTCTGGGAGGCCGAGGCGGGCGGATTGTTTGAGCTCAAGAGTTGAAGACCAGCCTGAGCAAGAGTGAGACCCCGTCTCTACTAAAAAAAATAGAAAGAAATTATCTGGACAACTAAAAAACTATGTAGAAAAAATTAGCCGAGCATGGTGGCGCATGCCTGTAGTCCCAGCTACTCGGGAGGCTAAGGCAGTAGGATCGCTTGAGCCCAGGAGTTTGAAGTTGCCGTGAGTTGGGCTGACGCCACGGCACTCACTCTAGCCAGGGTAACAGAGTGAGACTCTGTCTCAAAAAAAAAAACCATCTCATCAGTTTATCTTACAAAGTGAATCCACAGAAAATTAGCATAAATGGAGTGTAACTTTTTATGAATAATCTATATTTAACAATTGTGCTAAAGCTAACCTATGCTCCTTAAATGTATGAGATAAAGTCAATACATTTATCTCATACATTTAATTCTAATTTGCATGGAAATTCTGAAGACAGAATGGATTTATTTTGATCATTCACAGATTAACAATCTACTGTAACTACCTGAACTGCCAGGAAAAGATCTCTCTGCAGATTTAGATGCAATCAGTGATTGCTGATTTTGGGGTGGTGGGCACGGGAATATCTGAAACTCTGTGCCTGAAAGATGCACTCACATAGCTCCAGATGCTCACACTTCTGGAACCATTTGGTCTTTTATATAAACTGTCCCATTTGCAACAGGCAGTATTTTAGATATTGTTTTTATTTTATTTTTTTATTTTTTCCTTATAGCAAACATTGCCTGGTAAAGTATTTTAGATATTGTTAACATGGTTGGGACAAATTCTTATTCTTTACAGAGAATAAGCCTGAATGGGCTTTTACTGTTCCCAGTGCTCTGGGGATCAGGCAAGTGTAAAGTATTTCTCTTTCATTAATTAACATTAAATCTATCGATCCCTATTCAGTGTCAGATGTTGGAGTCCTCACTCTAGACTCCATTCACATTTCACCCTCATCCCTAATTTGCTCTTCTGTTTTCTTCCAGGGAAGTATTCAATTGTATAATCTGTCTGATATTTCAGGGTCTCTCTTCCAATGTCAACAGTCCATTGCACATTAGCCAGCTTGTGAAAGTTTGCTGTATGTATTGGTGATTAAAGGAATCTGTAGGTTATAAAGGAAATTATTTTCCCGAAAGTTCTTATTTCAATTTCAATGATTTATTAACTGAGAAACATATTAGAACATCCCAGGTCAGAAACAGTTTCTTTAAGTAACATGTTCATTAGTTAATGAACTCACAACTTGACTGTACTATGACCAAAATAAAAAGAGTTTAGGAAACAGTGTTTCCACTTAAAATAAGGCACTTGACAAACTAATTATAAATTCAGATATGGGAGCTACGTTGACATTAAAGCATTTATATAATTTGAAGTACAATAATAGAAACTTTCATAAATGCTTAAAAAAATACCCTCTGCTTTACAAAAATCAAAGGAGGACCAATAAAAAAGATGATCTTTCAAGGACAGCTACATATAAACTCCAGCATAAAATACATAAATACTTTAAGTCACTAATTTGATAATAGTTAATTATTTTACAAAAATATACTAATTTTGTATTGTGTTTAAAGTATACTTCCATAAACTTTAATTGTAGTTATGTTCAAGATCAGAGCAAATTAAGAGTGTGAATTTATTTTTATGTATGTTTATTTCTCAACTGGTTGAATCATTCATTCGCTTACTCTGAACTAGTTTATGATTCAAATATTTTGTCTTCCTAAATAACTTTATACATCTGGTACATCTGGGAGTTAAACTTTTCAGATCATCATCCTTTTTTATAAATTCTACTCTTTTTGTACCTAAACATACAAACATTGGAACACCTCAACTCCTTTTGTATATAAACACTTAAGCACTGGAATATCCATTTTGTATTTCTATGAATTCCAGAAGGTCTATTTGTTTTAAATTCAGATTTATATAGACTACAATTGTCCCTTAAGGGAATTACATATATTTAAACAATATGGTCTAAATAAATATTTTGAGTAAGAGACTATTGTGGCTTCAAAGGAAGTTTTATTCTAAATAACATTTTTGAAACGGCATAAAACTTTGACATACTATTTATTCACAACAAAACAGAACCAATGTGATCACTTGCCAACTCACCCACGCTTAAAAAACATAAATTATCATAAAACTATCAAAGCCAGTTAAGCCTCAAAAATGTACATGTTATAAGGAGACATTCGGGAAGAGCAGAAATGAACAAGCTTTCACTTTTGGGAGCACATCACTTCTTCCTTCATTCAGCTAATGTCTGAATGCCTCTAACTCTTTTCTGGGCACGCTGAACAAGGCCAAGCTGTATGTGTTACGTTATCTGAACTACAAGCTTTGAAAATGCAGAGATGAAGAAAAGAAGAGACAGTTCAGTCAGACTGTCCCCACCCATATATGCAGGGATTAGTATTCAGGTCTGGGTGAGGCAGACCTCCAGGATCCTGACCCATGAAAGGTGCTCTGTAATTCTTTCCTCAATTCTTACATGGTCAGCATTTCGTCAACTCCCCAACAACAATAACAACAATACGTTTTCTTAAGCCTGCAACTTATTAAAGTAATTATTTCTTCTGCTTACCTTTATCATGGATTTCTTGAAGAAGAAATCCATGCACCCAGCAACCAACGCTTCCACTTCCTCACCACCACCTACATTTTAATTCTGCAATCTGGATTCTGCCCCACGCTGCTCCTGAAAGTGCTCTCTCTGACAAGCGATGTTCTCATCACATCTGGTCATTTTTTCTAGCCTCTTTGTCCCAGACTGTGATGCAACTCTCCTTCATTCCTGGGCAGGAGAGACTGACTATCCTCGTTTTTCTGGCAGCAACTGCTGACTCTCTCTCCACTGTAAATAAATACAGGTGTTTCCCACGACCAGGCTCTTCATTCCTTAATTTGGCAATTTCATGCCCTCCTACAGCTTCAAATATCATCACTAAGCAAGAAGCATCACTTTGGAGCCAGGCACTGCCTTAAGTGGCAGGAAATGAATGATAGTGTCCCTGTGCTCAAGGACTTGACAGTTTGGGGTTTGTGGGCAGTAGATTTAGACGAGAGACCCTAAGAATAAAAAAGAGGCCCTTAAACATGTTTGAGAAGCATGATCTCTCCCTCTTTATTCCTCTGTGCTTTCCTCTACCAAAGCAAGATTTTTAAATTTATTTATAGCAGCAAACTATTACCTGTTATAATTAATAATATAGCTAGATTTATTGAATATATGCTGTTTTTCAGACATTGTACTAGGCAGCTTACAAATATTGGCCCTCTTAATCCTCAGAAAATAGCATGAAGTTGTTACTATTAATTATTACCTTTATTTCACCAGTGAAGAAACTGAAGTAGAGATAATTCACTACTTTAAAGTCACTAAACTAGTAAAGTCGCAGATCCAGGAATCAGACCCTGGTCTGTGTGAGCTCTCCATGCCATGAACTAGGAATTTTGCAATACAGTCCCACTCACAGCAAGGCAGTCATGGGCCAGCATTTTCACTGACATTCTTCTTCCTCCAAAAATGATTTATCCCTGCCTTTCCTGTCTTCCACTCTCACTGTTACTACCACGATTAGTCCTTTTTCTAGAATATTCAAACTGGCTCCTAATAACCTACCCATTCCTCTTTTCTCCCCATCTCAGTGAACATTCTCTCAGAGTCCCACATCTCTGATCTTTTTGTATGGCATTAGCTTTGTTGAGATTATTTTCAAACTTCTGTTCATCTCCTCCTACTTGAGTAAAAAGAGTGGATGTCGATCCTTACTGGTTAGACAGTGGACGCCTCTGTCACCCCACCTTCTCCTTGACTATTTTTCCAAAGGAATGCTCTCTACCTGCCCACCTTCCAACCCCACTTGCACTATGAACTACTACTTATCCTTCAGATTTCGACCCAAGGATCACTCACTCCCCAGGGCAGGTGCCATCTCCTATTCAAGGCAAGTTCCCGTTAGTCTCCTGTATCACAACGCATCTGTCATAGCACTTATCACAGGTTGTGAATGTTATATTTATCCGTGTGATTATTTGACTTGAGTCTGTTCCCCCCTCTAGGATTTAAGTTCCATGAGGGCAGCCCAACATGTCTATTGGGCTTACAATGTACGCGCTTAAATCCCTGATTCTCTGAGCTCCTTTCCTCATCTGTAAAATGATAGTAAGAATGACATTGCAACGGTGGCAAAAAACTTAAATGAAATGATAAATATAAAGCGTGTGTTACCCTGTTGGCAACAGTAAAAGTTTGATAAATGGCAATCATTTATGGCCTCAAGAAACTTTCCACATATTATATTTAAATAATTCTTTTTTCCCTTATGATTCTTCCCAATGTATTAAGTTTTACTCCAATACCTGTAAAACGCTTAACGCATAGTTAGTCTTAATGAATAAATGAACACTTTGACATATTTAATACCACATTAGTCATACAATAATCCTCTAAGGTAGGCACATGGATTATTATTTGTGTTTTAATATTAGGGTTCAGAAATGTTTGTGTGTGTTACATGGCTCTTAAATAATAGTGAAGAGCAAGGTAAATCTTCCAATTACTACTCAGTTTATTTCCACTACCAATAGAAAACCAAAGAAAACATACAACAAAAATAAATTACAAATATTCACATTCAAAAGTACATCTAAAATACACAAAGCAGGAAAATTTTGTAAAAAAAAAAAAATCAGGGTTCAGACAGTAACATATTTATATTTGAATATTAAATAAAAGTGCATTTGAAAGTATCTTGGATGAGTTCCAAAGCTCTACACATATGATAGATTCTGTTATCACTAAAATTAAAGTCTCTTTAGCTTTATTATGCCTCATAGCTGGCTTAAACCTACCAAGTATATGTGAATTGAACATCAGTCTTCTCACAAAATGACACTTCTCAGGAAAGCACAAACTGTTGCTTCAGTCAATATACAGTTTACTTCACAAAAGAACTATACACAAGGCTAATTAATAAATCTATTAGCTAGTCCTTGTTTGGAAACATCCTAGTTATTTGACACAAAATAACAAAAGGCAAAATAAAGCCATGGGGCAAAGAAAAACATGAAACATATATTCTGAAGTATTAGTAACAATCATAATAAGAGGAGGAAAAAATCTAAAAATAAAACTCATTTAGTTGTGGGTTTTGGTTTTCCACAAAATAAAACAAAACAATCTATTTGCAAGGAGTTCCCTTCATGTGTTCATTAACTCTGACCAATCTCCCATACATAACTAAAAATCCTTCTTAAATCTGTTTTCACCCTGCTCATTTCTAAGGAGTATAGCAAGATTTACAACTTGAATTATGAAATTTTACTTAAAACATTTAAAAATGTTTAATAGTTAAGTATATGACCTACATTAAAATTAAATTATAGAAAAAACTAATCATTACTATAGCATTCATTCTATCCCATCAGCTTTTACTGTAAACTTAGGTGGTACAATCTAGGTTTATAAATTAATTGACTATAACGATTACTAGTGACAAGGTTCACCACTTTTATTTTTAACAAGAACAAATTTCTTACTAAATTGAATCTTCTACTTTGAAAGTCACATATAGATATCATAAATATGTAAAATTGGCAAACTCTCCATGAAGATACAAAATACCCTGTTATAATTAACTTCTTAGTAATTCATCACTGAGAATATTTTTCACCTCTGAACATATACATACGTCCCAGAATGAAAGGTATGCACAGTGTCAAAGGTGAAATGAACCCTTTCTTACTGAGTAGGAAAATTGTTCTTTAAAGACTTCTTTCCCAGTGGGGAAAAAGTCTGGAATAAAAAATTATCTGTAATGAATCTAAAAGCTAATTATTGCAGGATTGCCATAGAATATATTGCATTAATTACAAAGTAAGAGCTAGGAAACATCGTGGATGAAGACAGTGACCTTGTACATGACTAAAAAGATGAGAAAATTACATTTATACATCTTGTGTATAAGATACGAGACAGTAATTCAAACATTGCCGCAAAGACTCTAAAGAACCCACATGACACTCAGGGTAGTTAAGTCAGCAAATACCTCCCTGTATAATTTTCAGGACAGTTTTCCTTTCTGACTTCATATGGCTAATACGTAAAACTAATTGACTTGGAAAATCAATATAATACTGTCTTTGTAGAAGAAATCAGTTTCCTAAATTCAGCCAAGTCACAATACAGCTTGAGCAATGAAATTCTGCATTTCTTTTGCATGGTGGACAACTACTGAACTTAACTGATGACCAACATGAACTATATGATTACATGTGAAATTCACTTTTATTGGTTATAAAACTCATATATGATGAAAGTAGAAGAGTAGCTACTTGTTGTACTGAAGAGTTCTGTAATCAGATATTCAAAATGAAACAAGAAGACGTGAGCTGGACAGACACAAAACATGGACCAAAAGAGCCACAGTTTTAAAATTCCTACAAAACAGCTTTATTAACAACCTAAAACATCTAATGCTGACTATGATACTACTAACATAAATCTATAGTTTTAGTAAGATGGGTATGTTTTCTATATTTATACAAAGAAACATAAATCTGAGTTTGGGCAATGCACACAGTTGACAAGAAGTGATTATCAGTGATTATAAAGCTTACTGTCAAAGTTAAGGGACCAGAGTATTAAACATAAGGTAAATGCTACCACTCATAACGTAATAGTAATAACAGCAAGTGAAAAACAATGAAGTTATTCTGTTTCTTTACAAAAACTCATGCAAAAATTCATATAATAAAAAAATTATGGAAAAAGTATATATCTAATTCAGTGGTAATGTAACTAGAAAATAAAAATTAACCTTTCAAGAAAAAGTTCCTTACATTTGTCTGTTTTAATGTCTATGAAGAAATAGCACACTGAAAAATGATCATTTTGCTGACCATGATGTGCTCTGAAATTTCCTGGTGTCTTTTCAACAGAAAGGACATTAGATCTTGTGACTGAGACAGAAGATTTCAAAACCCATGGGTCTGCCCAGGCCCACTACAAAGGCCAGATGCCATTGGTTTAAATAGTGAACAACATGGTACAGACAAAAAGCTGGGCAATTCAAAGAGGGTTAAACTTCAACAAAACACCACAAGAAATAAAGTTACAAACCAAGGAAAAACATCATCTTCCCAATAAACACATTCAAAATAACTGAAAGAGATTCATTCAGAAAAGCTGACCTTTGAGTATTATTTGCTGCTAAAAATCATGAGATTTAAAAATCTCATTTTTTAAAAGGCACTATCCCTCCATCAACTGACCAATGGATAAGCAAAATCTGGTACATTAATATGATGACATTTTATTTGACCATAAAAAGAAATGGACTTGATACACACTACAACATGAATGAACCTTGAAAATATTATGCTAAACTAAAGAAGCCAGTCACAAAAGACCAAATGTATGATTTCATTCATAGGAAATATCCAGAACAGAGAAATCTGTAAAGATAGAAAGATTAGTGGCTCCCTAAGGGTGGGGGTAACAGCTAAAGAGCATGGAGTTCCTTTTTGAGGTGATGAAAATGTTCCCCAAATGACTGTGGTGATGGTTTTACATAACTGTGAATATATTAAAATACATTAAATTGTACACTTTAAATGGGTGGAATGGATGTTGTGAAATATATCTCAAGAACTTTGTTTGAAAAGGGGGAGGGTGGAGGGAATCCCACTACACTACCTACTTTCTTTTAGTGGTGTCAAACCATTTAATTCCGTAAGATACCATCCCCCAGGAGACAATGCAACATATTTGTCTTTCTCTTAGTGAGTCTTCAATATTCAAATGCTAAATGAGTGAATAAATGAAAGGTGAACAAACAAATTTCATGGCTGCTTAAACCTGAAAATCCCTTCTACTTTGAAACTACTAAAATCTAATATACCCATTTTAAAACTGACCATTATTTTTTAAATCCACTGCCATTTCTATCAAAAAAAATCCAAGGCATCCTTCAAAAATTTTAGAGTAAAACAAAACAAAAAACAAACCTCTCAGTTATAATGCTCAACAGTACTAGTATAAAGGTATTAAAAAACTGTTAGGAGAATTTGTTAAAAATTGACAATGGTGAATTCTGCGGTGTATGTCAGAAAACATTCCTCAATTTACTGTGATGAAAAAATGACTTCAGTAAAGGCTAAGAAACAAACTTAGTTTATGAGGAGGGACAAAGAGGGAAAACCATAAACTTTTGGGGATGTGTGTATATATGAGTGTGAATGTTTCTTTGACTATGTGAATACATAAATACGAACAGGGAGAAAGGGACACACACAGGCACATAAATTTCACAGACACAGATCCAATGAGCATCTGTAGTCATTACCTTCCGATCACAACCTACTATCAATCGACCTAAGAAAGACCCCATTTAAATAATTTAGGAGTTCAGAGCAAAAATCAACAGCGGGATATAGCCAATTATGTAAGGAAAATACCCAGGCTTCTATGGCATTCAAAGCATATGCAAGCTCTGGAGTGCATATGTGTGTGGTTTGTTTGTTTGTTTGTTTGTTTGTTTTTCAATTACATTAGGTCTGTGGTAATACAAGCTATTTTGTTAGGCGATTAGTAATATTAAAGAAACATGAAATGGAAAGGCATTTCAATTTAGGCAAAAACATTTTATTTTCTTACCTCACAGTTAACAAGATACTTCACTTATTGCCTGTACACTTAACAAATTTTACAGACTACTCAGGCAGCTGTGATAACATAACTAGAAGGAAATACTCTTTCCATGAACATACCTATCAGCAAATTGAAAATAAGGGGTTAGCTCACTGTAAAAAAATAACCACATTTTAACTAAACTCAGTCTGTACTTACCAGAATAAGATACTTTATATAAGGAGCCAAAGTACCTCTGACATCATATGAATGCTAAGTAATAATCATCTCATTTTACCTTAATGTTGAATCAGCAATTTTGTATTCCATTGATAATACATTTTATTCATTTTCACTAATGCATTTTGAAAGGTGGTAATATGATTACATTTCTCTGTGGCATTCATGAAAACAATTACTAATATAATATGATAATGATAGGGAAGACATTAATAAGGAAGGGATTTATAATGAGATGCAAGAATACTTAAAAACCTTTAAGCACTTTACAAAGAAACTACTCCTTATTAAGCAAGAAACAAGACAAGATAAAACCTAAGTTCTGGTATATTTCAAAAGCACCTCCAATCCTGGGAAGAATGATTGATTTGCATAATGATCCCATACCTTGGTGACCAAGTAGAGAGGTACAGGAGTAATGCAAGAGCTCTCCCAAGTTGTGCCAAATGTAAGACATCATCCTAAATTAACTATACCTTTCCCTTCCTAGATGGCTTATGAAGGGCTCCTTTAAGAGAGTAGCTCTTCTAAATCTTTATCCTCTCCCTAAAATTAGGAGCTGGCCACATTATTTCAAATGCCAGAGCACTGTAATCAATCCACTTACCAAGCAAGAGTAAAAGGTAGGTGACCTTTTAACTAAATTTACTCCTCTAGGTTTGTGAAAAAATTTACCCCAGTGAAGCAACAAGGGAGAAAAGCTGTTGCATTTTAGAATTTAACATTTCAAATGACAATTGATTACCCAGGCAGAATGAGGCAGACATTGTGAGACTAGTAATATCCCATGTTTGTAGAGTGTTATGAAGCTTGCATAATATTTCAAATACATTCTCTTATTTAATCATCAAAATCCCTGAAATTAGAGATTTTTCAAACAGCAGAAAATGAGGCTCTGAGATGTCCCTAAATGGCTGCAGCCAAGTAATCCAGGGCTCTTTCTACTCTGCTTGGGTATGAGAGGAAAGAAGCAGAATAATCCCCCTTGCTACCCTCCTCCTCAATGAGATTTCCTCAGATATTTCTTCAGTTGTAATAGAAGCTCATGACTGAATAGGAGATGTGAACAAAACCACACGGAAAGAGGGAAAGCGATGGGTAGAGATTTAAGCAACTTGAAAAAGTAGGGGAAACTGCTAAGTAAGCAGTTAACAATTTATACTAGAATTTTCTACAAACAACATGGTACATTTTAGATGAAGAAAGTGATTCAGAACATCATTTTATAGAGTCTTTAAATGGTTATATCAAGAAATGTCAAAATCTGAAAAAAAGTGAGACAAGGTACTCCCAAGAACACTTGGTTTATTATATAGCAGTTTACTTACACCTTTTTTGGGATTGTCCATTAGTAACACATCTCAATAAACATTTTAATACCTTCCATTGTACATATATTATCTCTGATTACAAAACAATATGTTTCTTTGCCTAAAGCAGGTATCACCACAGGAACCATACCTATTACAAATAAAAATAATGATATGATGAACAGTCTACATGCCCCTTATACGTTATTTATGGCAGGTCACAGATTCCCCAGGGGTCTGTGCTGAGACCTGGACTGGCTTCATTAGAGCTTCATATAAATCAATGAAGGCACATCTTGATTTTACTTACCAGTGGCTAGAGTCACTGGAATTTTTCAAGTGAAACCTCTCAGGTAATACATTTTTTAAAAACACAAATACAATGTTATCATTCTTGTAAAAGGTGTTTTTTTCAAATTCAAAGGGCTAAATTCAGATGCTCAGAGAAATCCCACAAATTTCTATGGGATCTATAAGCATCTGAGGGAAAAATGTGCTCTAGAGTATTGAAAAAACAGTATTCTCTTTTTTTCTTTTAAAGATTACTTGGTTTAAAAAACAGGCACATACAGAGAAAGGAAAGACATCATCTAGTTACTAACAAATGCTTCAACGTCACTGAGCAAAGTGAGAGACCTATGCAGTGGTTGTCAGGAACTTTGAGCTAACCCTTGAAAATTAAGAAATAAATAGAAAGCCTTGTGGGGGAGGAAAAAAAGAGTCTTCCAGAACAATGTTAATGTCATCTTGGGCATGTGGACTGGGTTCACATGTGTGTCAGCTGAATCAACATAATGGGCTATAACAGCTTCGAAGCAGCTAATATGGTCCATTGGGTCAATAATCCGTGAACTAAGAAGGATTTACTTGATAGACTATAAATGGTTCATAAGAACTCAAGAATCACTCCATCAGATCAAAAATCCAATTTTCATATGGTGCCTTTCTACAAATTAGCCAAAAGAAAGTAATGGCTCTGAAGGACTTCAAGGTCTATCAGTTAAAAATTCATGTTTTAAAGAACAGTGTAGAGGAAGAAATAAAAACTAAAGGTCTTTGGGCGGGGGGAGGTGGACCAATATATTCAAGAAAAATATTCAAGGGGAAAATTAAAATTAAGTATTAAATACATTTAAGGGGAAAATATACTTACTTAAGGAAAGCCACTTATAATATGAAATATTCAAGAGGATTTTCATATTTTCACCATGACTGTACGGATACAAACTAAAACACAGACACATATACATTCATATTTTCTCTCTTTCTCTCTCCCCCCTCCACATATCTACGCAAAGTAAATTACAAAACATTATTTCTAAGATAGCAACATTTCAAAATGAAAGTTTATATTTTATTTTTGCTTTTTTACACTGTTTGTATTGTGGGTCTGAGACATTTGAGAGAGCATACGGATATTGGCAAACTCTTTCATTTTCACTTACGGAAAAGCAGACAGAAGAAACTGCCAAAGGTAAACAGTGAAAACTACAATATGTTTTCAACATTTAAGAGAGAGAGAGAGGAGGGTTGATTCCCTGGCTAGCCAAAGCTTATACAGGCAGTGTTTACAGATAACTGTAACTTCTGCCCTCTCTAGACTGCAAAGAAATAGGAGCCTTTATCCTGTATTTATAAATTTCATTACCTATTCACACTAGGTGATAGTGGTTGTAGATTAATTTTTTAAAACGTACGCCTATGTATGTGAATAATTGTATTTACTAGGTTCATGGCGATGAAGAAAAGCAGGGAAAAATACTCCAAAAATATAACAGGCTGTAATTAGAATTCTTAACAAGCAAGAATTCCTTTACTAGGGAAGAAAATGGGATCTATCATTTCTCTCTCAAAATGCTATTAGCCTCTCTTCATCATAAGAACAACAAAAAGGAATCATTTCTTTCTCTTTACAGGAGTAACACTGAATAAAATAATGGATGTTTTTACATCAAAGTGTATTAGCTATTGACATAAAAGCTCGGTCCTCTTAACTTTTACACAAGGGAAAGAAAAATTCCAATAATTCTTAAATAGACAGATAAAACTTTTCTCTGTGGCTACAGCGATGTACTATTATATGTAACTGCTTATTTTTAAAAAGAGTCTTATTGGTGCTCTCTGAAGGATTTTCTTTTATACATAGCTTTATCCTATAATTTTGTCCCTGTTGGGCATGCTGCCTAAATTTAAACACAAACAGTCAAGCAATGAAGAAACATTAACACATTTACTGTGAACAAAAACTCCCAGTTGTACAGTGAAATTTTAATACATTTCAACTTATCTCTTTTACTAATGGGGAGAATACAAACCCTGCAGGAATTCGCTCTGCAAACTGGTAATTACAGTAGACTCACTTTTTTATAATGCATATGTATAGTCAGACACAAAAACCCTGGCTGCCCTTTTGATGTAGGTTACAATAGAAATGTTTTAAAAAATTATGAAAATCTGCAGCAATACTAAAGGAATGCATTATTTCATGGAAGAGTGTCCTTTAACTCTGCATGTGGACACAAATAGACATATATTTAGATATTTGCTTTACACATCAGAAGGCACAAGCTTTATCTGCATGTGCTTTTATGTCATTTTCCCCATAATCTTAAGCGTACAGAATAAATCTACTATTTGTACAAAGCTAGTTATGATTTTAAATATAACTTATTTATCACATAAAGATGATATTCTTCCATTCCATGCCTGGTTTTCCTATTTTGCTCTCTCAAGTTTTGAGGATTTAAATCTCAAATATTGAGATCTCATCGAATCTCTTCATTAAATAATTAAGGTCTGCAAACCAATAATTTGTCTCTCAGTATAGGCATATGTGCCTCTTGATGAAAGAGACCCTATAAGCATACCTGAAGAGAATAAGAACTCTATACTGTAATATTAATAATAGTATCATAGATAATTGATAGAAATGAAATAAAAATCTTTGTTACTATTCACATCACTTGCTAGACATTTTACATTCATCTGTCAAATTTCTGGTTCCATAACAACTTTCTAAGAAATTGAATTCTGCTACTCTGCTAAGAGGTTATCAATATATAATTTATGTTAAATTCAGATTTTCTTAGTATGACCACACTGGGGGAAAAAATAAAAGCAGATAAAGCTTCTAAGTGAGCATAACTTTTGTAAAATTTTATGAATTAAAAAAAACAAAGAGATTAAGTTGCTAAAATGTCTATTACTGAGTATTAGCTACAAATTCCAGGGATAACTTCCTAAATATAGAAACAATAGAATTCAGAAAAGCACGTATTTATTACCAAAATATCCAAGTTGCTGTATAGAAATCATTGCGTGGTCATCCAATTTCAGATAAGAGTAAAAAAGAGGTAAACATTCTTGGTAGGCTTGGCTGTGGCAGAATGGACTCATCATTATAGGGAAGAGACATTTTAGATACACTAGAAATAATACCTCCTTCTAAGGCTGAATGCCTAGTTGTTGTTCTAGGCAATACTAGTCACATTCTAACCTTAGGTCTCCCTGTCAGTACAGAAAAGAATACCTTCCCCTCCACCATTACCACCCTTCTGCTCCCAATCTACTTTTTATCACAGTGTGCCTGAAACCAAAAATAGAAAAACAGACTCATCACAGCTCAAGAGCCAGGCATCGGCTCTGTTACAGGTAATGCATATATCCTGAGACAACACCTACTGCTCCTATCCGGAAATTAAATGACATGCTTTCTGTTTCTTAAAAAGCCACACACCAAAATATGTATTTTTCTATATTATTTCCTTAAAATTAGTTCTGACAGCTGCCCATTTTCTTCTTTGATCCAAGTGCTACTAAAAATATTAAATAAGTTGTAGCTTAAATATGAATAAATGAACAACAGAAGTGTATCTCAAGGACAACTGTACATGAAACTTTAGCCTTTGCAACATCCATTCACACTATACAAACACAACATTAAAGAGTAGCACCTTTAAAACATATGTGGTCTATCCTAGACAAAGCATTCGTGCCTTCATTTGCTCAGTCTACTACTCCAAAGACAGTGCTAGAAGTTGTGAAATATAAAAAACAAAACAAAAAAACAAATATACCTCCTGCTCCCTCCTAACTGAATTTTGAAGGTAGAGTCATCAGGCAATGAGCTTAATGTCAACCATATTCAAGTAATTTGAAGAATTAAATTATTACTCATGCACTGTAAAGATTTATAACCTCCTTAGGATCAAAAAGAAAGAAGTAGAAATTCAATATTCTCTTTCCCTTGCTGCAAGGCACAGAGATAGCTGTGAACGAAAGCCTACAATATACAGCAGCCTGTCATAACAACACACACACACACACACACCCTTCTAACACCTTCTCCAAATGAATGGTTTCCTCGATTTTTTAAGTTAAGGTAAAAAGTAGTTTGAGGGACTCAATATGAATTCTCCACACAGGCTGATGAAATCCTCACAATCTGCTTTCCTCTCTGGAAAAGAATAAAATGGTTAGCATATTACAGAATCTTGGTTAGTAAGTAGGTAAAATAAAAAAACAAGCAATATACTAACATATGCTCAATATATACACCTGAATTTTTCACTGATGATTTACAAGGCATTTCCATATGCTGTAGTGCTTCCACTAGTCCAGTGTGAGTACCATAGGACAAGCTAATATATTATTTCATGAGCAAATACAAACAAGGTAGCTTTGGCTATCTAAGAATAATAAAGGAAGACAGTGACAACCAGTAAAGTTTTGCTGTATTTGTCACTCACTCACTCACATTTAGAACTCTGATATAAATGAAATCTATATCTACACTACATTATGTACTTTAAATAATCCATGAGAGAACCTAAACAGATGACCACAGATACTGCTATTTATGAAACCAGACATCAGCTGAATTTCTGCAAAGTACCTCAGAGTTTGCAAAATGACTATTTTCTAACCTATTTGCACAATTAGTATGTTCCACTTGTGTGAACCATAAACAAATCAGGAAAGCACAATTCAATATGTTTTTCACTGAAACATTACCTGAATATCCATAGAGCTGGCAGTAAGCATGCTTTAACATTTTATATTTAATCATATCCGGTAAATGTGAAGCTATTATTTTAATTGTAAAATGTATTATCTGTGTTCAAGTTGTTTAACACCGAGACACAGCTGCCAGATGGTATGCTTCAGAAAAAAGTAAAGTAGACGTGGTAGAATTTTAAGTGGGTATGTATTTATTTGCAAAGTAGTTATTTTCTTTTAGACAACTGGTCTACTGACAAATTCAGCTTTTTATTCCTTAAACAGAGAATAACAAATTTTAGAGTACACAATGCTTATCTATCCATATTCTAGCTGCCAACGCATCATTTTTAATATTTATCTCCATAAAAAGTATTTTTGATTCTCTGGGTTTATTAGTTAAAATAGTGATTCTCCCCACCCACATCAATTAATCTACTTATTTAATTTTAAAAAGTTAATGACGGAAGGGAAATCTTCTGGCACTGGAAGTAGTATAAAGTGGTAGTGTTATCAGCTAATAAAGCTAGTTTGTGGGTGAGGCTCTTACACCTGAGTTAATAACTTGAGGTTCTCTGTACACAGTTGTCAGTCAGGCATGTTACCTTTTCATCTAAGAAAACAGAAAACATAAAAAAGAGGAGTGAGTAATGTAAAATGCGTACTAATAATGCCTTCAGTGTGAAAGTGCTTCTTGCTATAATTTGGGAATCACAGAAAATAGCGATGACACATCTATTATGTAGACACCTTAGATCGGGTAAGGGGAGTCTGTAATTTAAAGGTGAGATTTATCAATATCCTGAGAAAACAAGGTTTCACAGCACAACCTCATCTTTATGGGCCAAATATTTTCACTTCTTTAAACAAAGCAAAACAAAACCCTTACCTATTAAATATTTAAAAAGTACAGATATATGTCAGAATCATCTGCAGTGCTTTGCAGAAATACAGGTGTCCAGGACCACACTCCAGAATCAATGAATTAGAAATTCAAGTACACTTGTACAACACCGAGAAGAAGTGACTCCTCAAATCTTGTACCCCAGGCACCTCACTTACCTCACCCTCCTCCTTTCCCTGTAACTGCTAACACTACTGTGGGACCTGCAAGAGGCATGAAGTGTGCTCGGGACTAAGCAATGGACAGAAATGCAAGAAGATGCTCTTTATAAAGGACCTCGAGGGTAAAAGGAAATCCCAAACTTGTTTTGCATCCCTTTGGACAT
Organism: Propithecus coquereli; assembly: GCF_000956105.1. Taxonomy (NCBI): domain Eukaryota; kingdom Metazoa; phylum Chordata; class Mammalia; order Primates; family Indriidae; genus Propithecus; species Propithecus coquereli. The sequence goes on from NW_012155840.1 coordinate 3,918,492, forward strand.
CGTGAGGGAAGTAAGCAGTTTCCTGAGGAAGGCCTCATGAGCTTTTCCAAGCTTAGAAAGCAGAGCCTCTCATAGGGAGCTGAGGTCCAAGCCAACTGTTGAAGCAAGATCCTACTACACAGTCCTGAGCCTGGAACTGATGGAGAGGGGAAGAGGAAGCTAGGGAAGGCAGGGTCTGGGTACCTAAATGGCTATCCATTTTCATTTTAAATGGATAAAGGGAAAAGACATAAATGATTAATATGACTAATCAATTCCCTTAGTAATTCCCTTCCTCCCTCCTGCGACCACTCACTAGTTTTTCAATATGCATTTGAGAAAGTGGAGAGTTTGTTTACAACTGGCCATGACCATAGTCTACAACTGGGGGTCAGGTAATATCTGTAAATTTTAAAAGATAATGTACAGGAGAGCACCCAGCAGAGTACCTCCGATGTAATAAGTGCCCAGTAATGTTTCTCTTCCCTCTTTCGTACATAATCATCAAAGTATGGAAGCCATAAGCAGCAATCAAAGCTGTGACATACTTAAAGGGGGCTAATCTGCTTTCATACTTTTTTGTCATTCCAAACCCCTTGCAGCAACTAAGTCCTTCACTCCTGACCCTTATGTCGAGTTCTTTGCCTAATTTATGGTAATTGTAACTGAATCGGGCCAAATGGCTCCCAAACTGATTTTTGAAAGACTAATGTGTCAGCCTGGCACGGTGGCTCACACCTGTAATCCTAGCACTCTGGGAGGCCGAGGCGGGCAGATTGTTTGAGCTCAGGAGTTTGAAACCAGCCTGAGCAAGAGCGAG
>NW_012155840.1:3919640-3933161 GCF_000956105.1 Propithecus coquereli
AATCTTAATTACTTAATAGAAATTTTCATAGGTAAGTGTGTTAATATTTGCAAGCCCCGACATTATACAAGACAAGGATACCTTCCGATGACATGGTGCTCAGCAAAGGAGCTTTCACCAAATTTTTCCCAAGTAACAATGCTGAAGATGATACAAACTGCAAGAACAGGGATCAGAAAAGGAAAATCAAAATGTTGTGCACCTACTAGCAAAATCTGAGGAAAAGTCTCCACAGTGCCATACACCCCATCAATGTGTCCCACTCTCTGCCCACTCAGGCCTGCTTTCACAGCTCGGGGCCAACAGCAATGCCAATTAGTGTCAGTTGCGATGGGGTTTTAGAGACATAGACCTTTGTCTTAGAGGAAGTGGGCTGCAACCACCAACTTACTGTACAGAAGCAACCTAACAACCCATTAGGTGGAAATGACTTTTCAGCCACTTCCTCCAGGGACTACATCAGAAACTGATGGCTTAGACAGATGGGAAGAACATTTTTACATTTCTGTATTAACTGCATCCAGGGAGATGGATTTTTATCATTGAATGCTGCCAAATCCTCGTTTCATCTGCTTCTTTCCTCTATGGTATTCTTTGACTCCATATGATATTATGATACACAGTATTACCTAATAAAATGATGAACTAAACACTTCAGAAAGAGAGGGAGCCGACTCACTGTATATATTAAAAGCATTCTATGGGTCATTCACTAAAACTTTTGAGAATCCCTAAAAACAAATTTCATTACGAAATTGTTTTGGAAGTAGCATTCTGTGCTTTGAAAAGATGTTGCTGGTTATACTTTATACCTCCAATTGTCACACCAGTATTAAATTAGGTTAAATCTATCTAGAAGCAAAAGTAATCCTATTCCTTAGACCAGGAAAGGATGAAGTCAGGCACTGCAAACGGTAATGTTCACACCCTTGTTGCAAAGTCAGAGCCAGAGACTTTAATCCAACATTATATACACAGGCACATGCTGTTACAGAGCTAAAGTCAAAATTTATTTCCACTCATAGCATCAGGTAGAACGCTAATGTTATACAAGAAAACTTGTAACCAGTTAAAATTAAATTTTGCATATTCTTTAAAATGTGAGTTTAAAAACGAACATAGATTCATCAAATGCTGCCAGTGTAAATATCTGTTAAATGTTTAACAATCAGGTTCACCCTAACTGCACACCACAAAAGTAGCAATTTTTTGCCTCTCCGCAAAACTGCTTGAAGAATATCATTTTGAAACATTAACCATACATGTACATAAACATTATTTATCATTATTAATCGTTGATAAACAGATCTGAAATGTCATTATAAAGACAGCCAACAATCAGAACATCTTTCTGATCCAAGATGCTTCAGTTTGGACAAAACTAAAAAGAAGATTGTAAGTGCCATGAAATCTGGCAATAACATAAGATTTTTCAGTACTATTTTAATTTTAGGTGGACTTCATAGCCAATACCCCAAACCCATGTGGTTTGTATTTCTTTTCATAGCTTTAGCTGAGTTTATTAATACAAACAGAGATACAAATATTTCTTCAAAATTTTTCTCTTTAGGTGTATTTTAAAACCTCTCTCAAATACCCTCTTAAAAATGACATATTTTATAAAATAATATTCTGTTAGTCCTGATTATTAACATGTTTAAAAATTTCATATAAATTGTCCATTTTTCTTCTTCAAATCAAATATAAACAGATATAAAAGGATATAAGCTGTAGTAAATAAAACTTTGAGTTTGTATACTAATAAAATCTTAGATAAATAATATTAAAAGTCTGAATTTTATTTGATTTGGATGTTGGCAAGATGCTCGATTCTTTTTATCTTGTTCTAATTAGTTCACAATTTTAAAAACACTAACAATTTCCTGCTTAGTCAACAGAAATATAACATTATAAAGGCAATATAAAGCAGATATCTGGGCACTACCTTAATCAGAACACCTCTCCCTCTCACTCCTTTCCCATGCTCTCTCTGTAATACAGACTTTTTTTTTTAACATTTTATAAAAGAGAAGCAATGTCTAATTCATAGTCATTAAATACCAACACTTTTTTTTTTTTTTTTTAAAGAGATGTGGTCTCGCTTTGTCACCCAGGCTGGAGTAGAATGGTGGGATCATAGCTCACTGTAACTTCAAACTCCTGGGCTCAAGTGATCCTTCTGCCTCAGCCTCCTGAGTAGCAGGGACTACAGGCATGTGCCATCAGGCTTGTTTTTTTTTTAAGAGATGGGGTCTTGATATGTTGCCTAGGTTGATCTCTCAAACTCCTGGTCTCAAACGATCCTCTCAGTGCTGGAATTATAGGTGTGAGCCACCAAACCTGGCTATAACAACACTTTTTAATTTTGTGAAAGAAAAACTGAACTGCTATATTTATTTTAGAAAAGCTTCATGACATAATTTGACTGCAAAGGAAAATTTATAAATTTTCTTGAAACATAAATCCTTTTCAATTAAAAAGATCTTATAAGATAGTGGTGATGATTGCACAGCTATGCTAAAACTATACCAAAAGCCACTAAATTGTATACTTTAAAATGGTTAAAATGGTAAACTTTATGTTCTGTAAATTTTACCTCAGTAAAGAAAACAGACATTGTAAAACAAAGGGCAAAAATACTTCTAGGTGTCAGTCTGTTTTTATGTGTTTGTTTTAGTAAAACTAGTAAGGCTACACACAAATCTCACCATTCTTAGGAAATACAAAAGCAGAGTATGAACTCTCATAATGGACAAATCTCTTTCAACACTGACTTCAAATAATATCCCCTCACACGTGTAAAGAACAAGTCATTATTTCAAAAAACAGCCACTTAACACTACAATGGCTTTCTTTAAAACACATTAACTAAGCTGTGTCAATACAACATTTATCTAATTCACCAGCAATAAATTAGCAAGGAGAATGAAAAGAAAATATCCTACATCAAGATTTAGTATTTAAGTCTATATTTTTATTCGTTTTGCATATGTCATATATTGTCTGTAGTTGAAGTTTAATAATACTAGCAACACTACTTATGTACTTAACATATACCAAACTGTTCTAAATATCCTAAATAAACTCATTTAACCCTGACTTTACTCTCTTAGGAAAATACCACACTATCATTATCTCAATTTTACTAACTTTGCCGGGGCAAAGCCAGGATTCTCTTGCAGTCTAATCCACAACCTTGTCTCTAAACCACTATGCTTCATCACCTCTAAGTTTTGAAAGCTTCTTGTTGTATGACTGCTGTGAAGTAACAAGTGCTACATAAAATTATTTTCCTTATTTAACATTTAAGATGAACTGACAGTTTTTCTTATTGACAGAGAAAGAATCCAAAGGGAAAGTTTCAGAAATTATGAAATGGGAAGTATATTATAGCACAACGGAAAGCAGAGCCATGAAAACTAGCATCTTCAGAATTCAGAGTATATTCATTGACATATTCAGTGACATTTAATGAAGAGTTAGTCCAAACTTCAAGAACTTTTTAAAAATACCTACTATAAGAAGGGAAGAAAGGGCTCACAACTTCGATGATGAGCTAGCCTGGGGTCCTAAGTGAGAGACCTAAGTATTTTATAAACTAGTTTACATGCATATTTAGAACAATGAATTTAAAAATGTACAGAAGATAAAAGTTTGAAGGAATAGAGAAAAATATTTTTAAAAGGATTAGTTATAAAAGTTAATAACAAAGAAAAAAGAGAGATCACTTCAGCAGAGACTGTGACCAATAGATTAGATGGGGGAAATAAATAGGTATTCAATTTTTAAAAGGGGACCAGCTTTGATGAAAGTAATGTGAAATCTCAGAGAAAGAAAAAACTGAGAAAACAAGGAGAGATGGAGAAAATAGTAAAGGAATGTAGAGGAAAGGTGTGGTTTTCCTATGAGGTGCCATTTAAGAGAAGTACAGGACCAAATTCTATAGCCATCTCAAGTCAGAGGTCTTTTTGGCAGGTGGTACAGGTCTTAACATGGAAAGCTTTGATAAAGGTTACACTTTAGGGTAAATAAACGATTTTATTGTTTATTTCTTAATTCTTCTTCTTGATATATTCTTACAGAATAGATTTTCAAGGCAAAAATAGTGCTTTTGGTTATCCTACTTTGCCAATCTTGTTAAAAATAATATACAGAGAAACAAACAACTCTACTTGAACACAGCACAGTGTGCTAATGTGTTCATATGTATGATGCACAGGTGCCTTATTATCAGATGAAGTTCTTTTTAAGTCTTCTTGAAATCTGAAGCAATGTTTTCCTACCTTGTCTAGGTAGTTAAGACTTCCAGATAGCAAGCCCCTTTATATTCTAGTCACAAGCTCTAGTGACCTAACTTATAAATTAATGAAATTGACACCTTTTTTTAAAAAAACACATAAAAGAAATTTGGCTCCCATGAAATGCTCATGGTTTTTAATCAGTCAGACAGAGTTCTTTGGACCCCTAACTTATTCTTATGACTATTAGCTACTTCCAGGTATCCAAAATCCCCATCGTACAAGCACTGGCCACACTGCCAGAAAGCACCACAAAGTCCTGCTTATAGTGAGCAAAACTTTAAGAAACTTGAGGCAACTAATTCACACCCAGAGAAGGCAGGCCAGAAAAGAGTGGTAAGCCTGTGATTAACTAAATCTACCCTTATCCTCTACTTTCCATGAGCAGAGAAAAATTCCTTAAGGGTACTCCCCACTTACTGTATTATTTTTAAGTTATATATCTTCTCTGAGGCCCCAAAGCTTCACTTGTAACAATGAAATGGTAATACTTTTTATACATACGATTTCATATACATTAGAAACACTTTGTTTAAAAAGCCAAGCACAGTGGTAGACACACAGGAAAAGGTAAATCAAAACTATTATTATAATTATTAATTCTCATCTTAGACAAGGTAAGCATTGAAAGAAAATAAATTTCTTATATAAGCAATATATGGCTCCCAGTCATATACTTTACACTTTATGATATGCCCTCATCACTTAGTATCTATGTATGGTGTCATACAAAGACAATCTGACAGGGTGTCAGGGAAACCTAAAAAACTGAGGTACTATTTCCAAGCCTGCCATTTTCTACCACTGAAAGAGGCAATAGTCAAATAACTTCCTCTTCCATTACATGCCTGAGTTCCAGTATGCTCAAAATTCCCTCAAAGCTCTATGTTTACATATTTATTATAATAATGTACTTGCCTTTATTATGTACTTTTATGTTTCCTAAATATCTTATCTTACCAACCTAAGTTTATTCTCCTGTACTAAACTTTTTTGTTATTGTTTCTTCAGTGCCTAACACATGGCTTTGTGAATGAAGTTCAACATAGGCTGCTTGAATGAAAGGAGATGCAGCAGGCTTGGCTAACTGATCACTGACTGGGTGGAGAAAAGCACACCGCCTATCAGAGCCATTATTCATGGGCTCAGAGAGCTTTTATAATAAAAGTTTCAGACAAGAAATCATTACATCGACAAATATTTTCTCAATGTCTACTCTGTGCCTGGGTAAAACAATATCCTCAAGAAACTTGGGCTGCAAGGCAAGTGAATAAGTAATTTCCAATAGAGTCAGGGTAAAATCTAGGGTGCTATTGTGTACAGACAAGGTATCCCTAACCTAGTCTTGCTTTATGGAGGTGAACTGAGGTAGGGGTCTAAAGGCCCAAAGTTGAAAGTCAGCTTGAGCTGTTCCAGGACTAAAAAAACAAAACAAAACAACAACCAACAACAACAACAAAAAAAATCTGAAACTAAACTGGAAAACAAGCTAAATATTGAACATATAGAAATAAGTGCCAAAACCAAGTCCATCCTGCTAAGATGATTGAATTTTATCCTTATGTCTTTAGGAAAATGAAAAGATGTTTCCTATTCCTCCTTTCCTTATGTTATAGGTAGTATAAAGGTACACAGTACATGTCTACAAACTATTCAGACACCTGGGTGGCAGAATCCTAGGAATGTTCCTTATGGAATTTATCCATGGGGCATTTTTTCTATTCTAGTTCTTAATTCAAACTAATCTCAAGGAAGGTCTTTTCTGTTGGACTCCTAGAAAGTTTGGTGTTCTTTTTCTTTTTCATGAAAGTATTCTCTCTTCCCCTTCACCTCTGTATTATGTTTTGAATCTCTTACCTGCCTGCCTTTCTAACCTTTCCCTTGGATCCATAGGACTCTTGTTTCTCACTGTGTCAGTTTTGACTGAATTGGGAGGTGGAAAAAATAGGTTTGGCTTTGTTTTTTTCTTATTGTTCTCTATTGTCTTTTGTTTGACAATCACAAGCTCCTAAGAAGGCATATCACCCCTACTATATCCCTTAATACCAAATCATTTGTATTTTATACATTTTATGGGTAAATATTAATATAATCTCTACCAATTGTGAAGGAAAGGCCCAGCCACCTACTATAGATATCACACAGTACAGTGGTGAGAGAGAGGAAAAGGGTGGCAATGGATTGCACACACCGTATCACCACAGCCAGGAGGATAACAGGACAAGGGAATGTATCTAATAATGCGAATTCAGAAGGATATGCTGAATGTGAAGCATTTACATTACACTTATTGAGTGGCATGTGGGAGCCCTCTTTGCTTGTCTAATGGTTTTCATGCCCACCAGATGCACTACTGCAATTAAATTCACTAAAACTTGAAAAGAATGGTCAATGAGTAACATCATTCCTAAATACCCTTGAAGGAATCTAAGATTCCCAACAATTTACGCATAGGAAGAAAGCAGACTACAGATAAGAGTTTGAAGAGGTAAGAAACTGACAAAATACTTAAATGATTATAATTTATCAGGGTTTTAAGGGTCTGTGAACTGAAATAGAAAGAGGTACCTCTGATGAGTTCACCCAGCAGAATTTAAACAAAATCAATGAAAAGAATACAATGTAGACCTGAAAAAAAATTCTATCTGCTTTAAACAGTCAACTTACTCTCTGGTAAACTTAACTCTCATTCTAATATAAAAGATTTCATCTTTCATAGCTTCAATGTTGAAGAATGGCAACATTCAGAAGACCGTAAGTACCAGGAGTCCTCCCCAGGGCACACCATCATACACACATTAAATACTTAAAATAACTATTCATCATGAGTGTATACCCATTTTCAAGATGATGTATGTGTAGTAGACTCTGTTGCTCACTGGCACTTAAAAGAAATTTTTAATTTGTCATGATAAAGCAAGGAGAAAGTAGCTGTCAGTTAGGCTGCCATTTCTGTCATACTTTTTAATAATACAGCTCCTGTAATTACACTGTGGTTCTGTATATTAACTCAGTGAAAGCTTGCTTGGTTTTAGCATGAAAACAATTTATGAAATTATAGAAACAGACTGAACACAGCAGTTCATTTGTTGAAGCAATTATCCAGATCTTTGTCAAAAAAAAAAAAAAGTACAAGTGAGAGAAGACTGTGATGTGCAAAAAATGGTTCTAATTCCATGCTTTAATATGTACAATATGTCTGTGGTTGTGCTGAATTATGTTAATAAACTGCAGCCGAAATATATTTGTCACAACACAAAGGAAAGGCGCTATCAATCGTCTTGCCAGATACTTTAAATTAGTCACCAAAGCACCCAGCCAGTTTCCTGTATAACCTACAGATGAAGGGAAAGGCTCACAGGACAGTTTTCCTAAGGGACCAGAAGGATTTTCATAGTATTTTGAATTATCTGGAAAATAGCTGTAAAGAGAACTGTGGCACAAATGCCATTTCTAAATGACATGTGAAAATCCAACCCTGGACATCAATCCGATGTTATTTTTGGCTGGTTATCAATCAAAACCCAGGTTCCCAAGCAGCTTCTAAGATAGAGATTTGGGAGGACTTGTTGCTGGGAAGGTGAGGCCAATACAGCAATCAAGTGATGCCAGGGTTATTGTTTAAATGATCACATAAAGACCAAAAAAAAAATTCAAGGTAAAAAAAAAAGGTCTCACTTCATACTCTGAGGTAAGGCAAGACATCTACAGTCTTTTAGCATTTAACCATTAAATAAAGATTTGTAGGAGCAGCATCATAAAGCTATGTCATCCAAGTTTCACTAAGGGTGTTTATCAAATTCTCTGAGGTAACAATTAAGTTCGATTTTAAAATATTCTACTGCAGAGTAAAGGAACGATTACCGATTTAACTTAAAATTTTCAAAATTCATATACATGTGAATTTATCATATAAATGTCTCTCAATGAAATAAATAGCACAGGAAGAAAAATTATTTCTCCATACTAAAAATAACCTAGCCTCTTTCTTCTAAGTTGACCACATAACTTCAATAAAAGCACATTACTAAATGTTTCCTTTAAATTATTTTAATAGTTAATTTTCAAGAGGCAGGAGAACAGAGATCTAACACTAAAGTAAAATGATGTGCTAGAAAACAGAAGCAAAAAAAAAAAAAAAAAGCTCCTCCAAGCTCAAATTGTGAATTGTGCAACAAAATGTTATACGCAATAAAATGTAGACGTCGTTCTTTCTCCTCACATCTGGAGATAGTTTAGTATACCAATTTCCAGAAACCAAGCAATCGTCCAGCCTGACTAGCCCCTTTCATTCACAAATAAACAATTAATGGAATGGGCAACTAATTTTCCAAGTGTTCGTATTCATTAGGCTGTTTCCTGAAATTAAGTATCTGCCTCACGATACAACACTGTACACACAAAACAGTCTCCCACACCCACCCCTTCCCCAGCCACCTTTCTCATATCAAACTTAGAGAACTAGGCATTTGTATTTCTATTTTCCTTCCTTATATTAGACTAGGATTTTAAAATTAAATTCCCTCAACTGCACTGAATAAGAAGTACAAAATATTAAAATACAACAAGATCCCCTCACCAATTCATAGAAAGGATTTTTATTCTTGTGGCCCCTCAGTTCAATAAATATTTATCAAACACCTACTATGTGGGAAAGCAGAATTCTAAACCCTGATGTGTAAACATAAATATGTCCTCTAGGAATTTACAACCGAGTAGGGAGATAAACCTGACCACAAATAACTATACTATAAAGTGGAATGTGATCAATGTGACAAGAGAGGCATAAACAAAATGCTTTAGGGTTCAGGAGAGAGAGACTACTTCTATTGAGGTAATGAGAAAAGGCTTAGTGAAGGAAGCGGTTTGGAAGATGGATAGGCTTTCAAGAGGCACTGGACTCGAGGTCCTCAAGGTCAGAGACCACGTCTTGTTTTCCTTGGCACCCCCACTCACACCTAGCACAGTGCTGGGCCATCAACGCTTAGGAAAAACCTATATAACTAATTTCAACCAGCGAAGATGGGGAAAGGAGACCATCCAAGAAGACAGACAGGCACTGCCATGCATGTGGAGGTAAACCAGCACAGGACTTATTCAAAGAACATGTGAGTTATAGAAAAGAGAATACCTAGGACCATAAAGTTAGAAAGGTAGTCTGAAAAATAAATTGGACCAAAATAAAAGGTATTCAGTGAGCTTTATTTTTAAATTTGTGAACTGTGGGGAACACTGACAATTTCCAAGCATATGACTAATATAATTACTAGAGCCTGTATACCTATTGTGTCAGTTCGAGTATGAATATATCCAGTGTACTTTCGCAATTTTAAAATGCAGAACACACACGGAAAGAAAAGTGTACTGTGTTAAAGAAATAATCAGAAATCTGCAAACTCCTCATCACTGACATTGTGCCTTTAAGATCCCCCCAAAAAGTTCCATTATGTGCTCGCGACCCAGAAAAATGGTCCTTTAACAAATTTTAAATTTAAGAGACAAAATTTTTCAAAAAAAGAGAAAAGTGGCTTCAAATGCCATACATTATTCAAAATCAGTGGAGATGGCAGGGTGTGGAGCATTCCCACTAATACTACTCAGGATCCTCAAAATAGGTATTTATAACAAAACGGAGATGAGCTATTGCCTTCATTTTTAATTACTTGGATTCTGTTCAAGAATTACCCCTGACTACTTTTCATGTAAATGACAATGGGTAAGTGTAAGGAGGAAGCTCTTAGATCTCTTACCACAGTTTGGGCTCCCCAGCACCCGTGAAGATCCAACCACCAATTCAACAGAAATTCTGGGTAACCAGGAGAGCAGACTGTGACAATTCCCTGTGATTTCCCAGAAGAAAAGGTGACAAGTACACTTGTCAGTGGGGCATGTCATACATGATTGCAGAATTCTCTGAGTTGTCTCAGATTCCAGATAGTGTATTTTAAATTAATTATCCAGACGGCATCATGTGACATTTGGCTTACCAACAAAGGTAACAGTCACAAGAGGGATAAAAGTAGTACCTTATGGAAAATAGCCCTTAAAGAAATGAAAATTTAAGTTCAGTTTTCTGGTTCATGTACCGCCAGAGCTAAATCTAATGAAACAAGGCTCAAAACTAAATTAAAGCTTGTCCTGTAAAGTACCAGACATTAATGCTTGGGACTGAAACTCAAACATGCTAAATTTGACTATCACAAAGTTCAAAGAAAAATACAAAAATATTTGAGGGAGGGAGTGGGACACATCCTAGTACCAATGGATGGACTACTAGTAGAAACAGTTGACCATTGGCCAAAACTTGGAAATCTTTCCAGAATATTAATGTTGTGAACTCCTTATTAGTTAGCAAGGATGGGGTCTTATTGACCTCGGTCTCCCAAACCCTAGCACAGTGCCTAGCAGTGCCTAGCACTGCTAGCAATCAATACAGATTCCATCCCCTGTGATTGATTTCATTTTAAAAAACCAACAAAACCACTTGGAAAACAACTATTTATTTTTTCCTGAACGAAAAATCTAAAGAACTCAATCTAATCAATATAAACGGCTTTACTATTAATATCATGGTAAAAAGTAACTCTTCTCTAAATAAAAAGAAAGCAAGGTTAGAGTTTCCAACCATTTAAAAGCAAAGTTTCTGAGGTAATGTTCTTCTTTGATTATAGTCTACTGATAAAGAAAAGCTAAATGTATGAAGTTAAAAAAAAAAAAACAGGCCAGTTACCTTCCCCCAAACAAACAAACAAAAGCTCTGTAGACACACCAGTGTGCTCCTAGCCAGGCAACATTTGTTGCTGAGTACAAGGAAGGCCTCTTGCAAGAATGAGGGTACAACATGATAAACCCATTATTATTGCCATGAGTAATGAATGGTGGGACAGATCACAAGTAATTTAGCAGGTAAATTAACAATTTTGCCTCACATCTTCCAAGCAGCTGGCACAGTCTTAAGAGTTGTCATTTCTCAAGCTCTTGCTATGTGCCAGGCACTAGGCTAAACATTTTACATTTATGTTGACAGGGTTCAGGACATGCTACCCCAAAATATGGCACCTTGCTATATTGCATATTTCAAGCTGAAGAAATCTGAGAAACGGACAGAAATCTGAGAAACGGACTCTCTGACATCCTGCCATCCTTTTCCTCAGAAACAGGACATAAGACCCTTAATGTGAGAGGTGCCCTCCCTATACTGGGAAGAAAAAGCATCCTTATTTCTGAAGATAGAAGGACATCAAAAGGAATCTGAATGAGCAGGCCTTGCTAAGTTCTCCCCCCTCAGTTTACTGCTTTTAGCATAGACCATTTTGTCCTATCACATTTTCCAGTACTATTCACTTTTCATCAAGCCTAGTATAAAATATTCAGGTTCCGCTATTTCTTCGGGTCTTCATTTCCTTATGAAGGCCCCTGTGTCACATAAAACTTAATCTAAATTTGTATGCTTTTCTCTTGTTAATTTGTTTTTTGTTTCAGGGGCCCCAGTTGAGAACTTAGAAGGGTAGAAAGAAATTTTTCCTCTTCTATAATGTGCTTTACATGCACAAATTAATTTGATTTTCATGACACCCCAGCAAGATAGTTGCTATCATCATCTCCATTTTACAGAAAAGGAAACTAAGGGTCAAAGAAATTAAGGGGCTTGACGAAGGCCTCACAGCAGTCAATGGAAAAAGTCTAATTTAAAACCAAGTCTGAGAGCTCAATGGTCACATTTGTCCAATTCCATTTTATTAACAGCAATTAAGTTGGCAAATCTGGCACCCATGATCAGTTAATAATGCTTCCATAATCATATTGAAAAAGTTGACACGCGAGGATTTTCATAGGAGGCTCTCACTAGCATTTCATAGTATGTTTTTTCCCCCTGACTTGAACCATTCTGTCCTAGTTGTCACTTGGGCAACTATTATTACATCTTTGAGGAATCACATAAAAAACAGTTGCTACAGGTTAAATGAAACCCAGTTTTGTGAATTACAACATGTAATTTGTGAAAGGCTTATATCACAGTGCTGAAAAATCTTTAGCAACTATTCAGACAACCATATAATGCATTTGAGAATATGGAAATTGATATGGGGTCATGATGATCATTGATAATGTGAACTTCAGTTTGTCATCAAGCCCGCTTTAATCTTGGCACTGCATTCAAAACGAGGTGCTTATTCTATAACCCCACCCCCCAAAAAAAGGATGGTTTGAGGATTAAGAGTTGCCTGATTTTGAACTAAAATTGACAATCAGATATATCTTCTTAGCAAGATGTAAATCGAAGGTTAATAATTTCAGTTTAAAAAAATGCAACTGAAAACATCATTCTATGACAAATATTATGCTTAAGAAAGAGGTATAACCCAAAGAAAGCAAAGCAGACTATAAAAAGGATTATGAAAACAGCCTGATTTCTAGCTCAACGTAGAGTTTACTCAGCCCATATTCTCGCTCCAGAGAATCCCCACAAAGCCTTTCAAGAGCCATGCCTTCGACACTTTACCTATGCATGAAGGAAAAAACCCATGAAATTATCTACAGGAGATTCTACGTACAAGGCACAGAAGTATGGTTTTGGTGGGCACGCAGATTAGTAAAACCTTTTGGCCTTACTAAAGGGTCAGGTTCCAGGGGGCTAGGTTTCACTAACGGTTTTCTGAAGCATCAGCAGTTCTCGGTACCCAGTTTTATTTTATTACTCAAACATGTATGTTTTACTTCTTTTATTTCAGGCACTGTTCTAGACACTATAAATTCATGTGATCCTCACAATTAACTTAAGGTATGCGGGATGGGGGTATTATTATCCCCACTTCACAGATGAGGAACTTGGGCATATAGGCCCTTCAGTAACCTGTCCAGTATCACATAGACAGTACAAATGATGGAAACAGGATTCAAACCTAAGCATCCTGGCCCCATAGCCGACGCTCTTTGTTACTGTGCCATGCTGTCCTTTCTGAACAATGGTAGTAAAGCCATGCCTGGACTAATCTCTAAAGTGAAGTGTCATTTTCAAAAGCAACCTTCAGGGCTACCTATTCCAAGATGTGCACCCTTAATAGACAGGCTCTTAAGAATGCCATCAAGAATCCCCAATCCCGGGCCGGGCATGGTGGCTCACGCCTGTAATCCTAGCTCTCTGTGAGGCCGAGGCGGGCGGATTGTTTGAGCTCAGGAGTTCGAAACCAGCCTGAGGGAGAGCGAGACCCCGTCTCTACTA
>NW_012155840.1:3933397-4098397 GCF_000956105.1 Propithecus coquereli
AAAAAAAAAAAAAAAAAAGAATCCCCAATCCCATACCAAGTGGACTGCTAGCTACCCTATCAGTGAGGCCAATTCTTTGGGGCGTATCTTGCCCAACCACTCCCTGAGATGGCTGGGGCCAGGGGGAGTTGATTCTCTGCTGGTTAGCCACACTGCCTCTGTGATTTTTTAAACAAGACCATCTGGCTGCCTTATTCTCTGAGCTCGGCTATGCCTTGAAAATGCTCAGGTTGCATTCAACAACATCTCTTCGCTCTAGCCCAAATTTCAGCTACATAGATTTCAGTTCATTCCATAACAGCAAAGAGAAAGCTATCCTATGGTCTGCTTTTTAAATAATGAACCTTTTCATTACCAGGATCTGTTCATGGGAGGACCCAGAAGGAAGAAAGCCACCTGGAACGTGGCAGTGGACTTGAGACACAATATTGAACATAATGTGCAGGGCTCTCTCCTTATTTATAGAATGCAATTAGCAAAAAGGTCTGCAAATTTCATCCTCAAAAGGAGGAGTGGAATTTCGCATACAGCACTTAATAAACCCTGGGATTAGAGCACCTACAAATTCTCCGAGATTACAAATCAGAGGTTGGGTTGAAGCAAGGAGTGAGAACATGAGGTCCAGAAAGGGCAAATATTCATCCTTTCTACATGAGTTATGACTGCCCAATTACTTAAGTCATGCATTTTTAGAAAACAAAATTAATTGAGCTGGTGCTTCTTCTGAGAAGCTCTAACACAAGCCTTGCCAATAGTTGAGTAGTCTCACAAAGGTGGAGCATAATACTTGCAGGCTCCGAAGAAAGAGGAGCTCCTCCAAAATTCAACTGATTTTCAGGAAAGAAGAAAAGAGAATGATTCATCACCAAAAATATTCATATATTGATATGGCAACAGCTTTAATTAAGTTACCAAATTTCCCAGCATTTTTATAAGTGAAGCAATTGAAAATATTTTTTATTGAACATCTACCATGTGTTGGGTGCAAAGAGCACTAAAACAAGCAATCTTATCTTACAAGGCTCTAGGTCAACTGCGGCCTTAGAATGAGAGAGGGGAAAAGAATAATTCACATGAATTACAAAAATTCCAAGGAAAGGGTCGCTCTGATCCGAAGGAAAGGGGAAATATGAAACAAAACTTTCCAGTTAAAATATTCACCGAAAAATAAATATGTGTATCATCAATGTTTTCCCCAAGAATATGAAAGATATTATGCAAGGAGAAAACTCAAGCCCAACATAATGCTTTAGAAAAACAAGAATAGTTTTCTTTAAAACAAAACAAAAAAATTTAAAAAAGCACCCATCTGGCACATCAGGCTTCCTGTGACTGCAAAGTGAAAACTGTACCATAAAAACCCAGTCCATAAATGCCAGAAGAAAAGAAACTTTCCCCAAATAACAAAATAAAAATAAACCTTCAGTTAAAAAAATATATTACATACTGATATAAACTGAAATGCTCTTGTCCATGGGTTGAGCTTACGAAACCCTTAAACATGAGAATGTAACACTAACAAACTATTTGACATTATTATTTGGGTTCAAAGACTCCCTTTCTCTAAATGTTTATAGCACCATACCAGTTATTTCAACTGAGCTGACACAATGAATTTCAAATGATCTAATACTTTTGACTTACCAGTGGATTAGCACATGATTACCCTGAGTAAAAGGATTATTATTACTGCTGCTCTAAGATATTAACACTTTCTGTAACACACTCTAAGGACGCTGTATAGATCACTAAA
Organism: Propithecus coquereli; assembly: GCF_000956105.1. NCBI lineage: Eukaryota > Metazoa > Chordata > Mammalia > Primates > Indriidae > Propithecus > Propithecus coquereli. Next base: position 3,935,151 of record NW_012155840.1, read on the forward strand.
AAATGTGACAAAAATACATGGGGGAAAGGGGATTTTCAAAAAGGAAGGTGATTAAGTGTTGTTCTCTTTTAGGTTTCCTTGCTTAAAATAAGGTGGGCCTCCCAACGGTAGAATCAGTATTTTACATGACACTTTCAGCGGCATACAACAAGTCACAGATAAACAAGTCCAGCGTTGAATGCACTTGGGAAATTAAGCCATGTATGGCCTTCTTCCCATGAAGATCAGGCTCCAAACAAAACCCCCACTTTTAATAGACAACTAATTCTCATGTAATGAATGACAGAACACAGCATTAATGTACTTAACAAGACAAAGCTAAATTCAATGAAGCTTGACGCCATTTATATGAAAAAGGGGTTATATTTGTAGACAGAGCCAAAGGGAGAGAGGATAATTCTGAATTAAACAGGGCAGCTTCTGCTTTGGTTTAGCCTTATCACTGGAAATGAAGATCATAGCTAAAATATGACCCTGAAAATAGGCAGTGGCAAACAAAACTAAATACCACTGTATTAAACTCTTACTGACCGATGAAGAGGAAACAGCGTAAGGACTTTGCTCAGAGCTTCTACTAGCAACAGTGTCCTTTCTTATGGCAAAATTCCTGGTCCATTAAAAATGTGCCCTTTACCTACCAGACTCTATGATATGCTATTCTGCCACCACATGGTATTATAAAAATTTCAGATAACACAACTGATGTCTTAGTACTCACTGAATCTATATATAGAGTATCAAAACAGAAGATATGGAAGCAAGTCATGTGACATAAAATGAGTATGCTGAAAAAATAAAATTAAGTGACCTTTTTGAAGGTTTTAGTGCTACATTTACCCAACAAACCGGTACAGAGAGGTCTTAGGGACACAAGTTGTACAGATATGTAGGCTATCACCACAAAAGATTTTTAAAAGCCTATAGATACCATAATGCCAACTCTTGTTTTTCAGTGTAAGTTCAGAAAATAGATTTTAAACTATATTAAAAAAAGAGATCATATGAACAATGCTGATCATTCTGAGAATAATTTATGAATTATAAGTAGACGAGGAAATATTTTAAGCCCTCTAGCAGGTTTACAGTAAGAATGCTGATCTAAAGAGCACACGTTATGCATCTGGTGATATGACTTATTTCTGGAGGATGTTCTTTCACACATAGAGGTAACACCACCTGGAACTGCCATACCTTAAGGCAGGGAATCCTCGGACTTTGCTCTTTTCTCCCATATCCGCAATGTTATCTGGTTCCACTGTTGTCACAGAGCCAGAGAATAAAGCTCTTCCAGAAAACTCACCCAAGATCAAACTGTGCCTGGTGACAGCAATGTCCAGGCCATAAGTAATGTTCAAAGGATTCAACAACGCCTGTGACTGATCATTCTCCTTTCCTTGCCATCACCTGCTGATTTTGTCCAGGTGTTTTATGGCTATCTTGAGGATCTGGAGAGCAGACAGAGGGAAGACTTTGCCAATTTCTTTTGTCTGGGATTGTGAATTCCTTACACAGATGGTGGACAGCCTCGGCTCAGGGCAGCGCCAGGGTATATTGCCTTCAGCCTCCAAAAGAAGAAAGAGACATTACCTTCTCCCACAACACTGCCTATACTGTGTCTGTGGTTAGCAAAACTGAGAAAGCATGGCTTCATGGGGGGTAAAGTGAGGAAGAAAGGAAGTTAACAAATAACTTCAAAATATTTACTTGTTTGAGGTATTGCTTAGCATTTACCAAGGAATCAAAAATGTTGATGAGAAAGGTGATTTCTAAGCAATGTGCTTCTATCAAAAACTTGTAACCCCAAAGTTTCAGTTAATTTTTCATTTGTGTATCATAGTCACCAAGTCTCCTAAATTAATCAAACTAAGCACTGTAAAAATCCAAGTCAACACTTTAAAAGCTACTGCACTGCTATGGTGGAAAGAAAACTCGACTGGTATCTATACCTAAGCCATTTAATATGGTAGCCACTAGCCACATGTACGTATTGAGCACTTGAAATGTGGCTAGTCCAAATTGAGGTGTGCTGAAAGTGTAAACTACACACTGGATTTTGAAGACTCAGTACGAAAAGAGGAATGTAAAATTTCTCAATAACATTCAGATTAATTATATTTTTTTATATTTATTATACATGCAAATGATAATTTTTGATATGCTAGCTTAAATAAGATATATTGTTAAAATCTATTTCACCTGTTGCTTTTCTACTGCGACAGGGGTCTCCCTCTGTTGCCCCAGCTGGAATGTAGTGGCATGATCACAGCTGAGTGTAACCTTGAACTCCTGGGCTCAAGTGGTCCACCTGCCTCAGCATCCCAAGTAGCTAGGATTACAGGTGCACATCACCACACCAGTCTAATATTTTCTTTTTGGTAGAGATGGGGTCTCACTGTGTTTTCCAGGTTTTTCTCGAATCCCTGACCTCAAGCGATCCTCCTGCATTGGCCTCCTGAATCATTAGGATTACAGGTGTGAGGCACTACATCCAGCCTCACCTGTTTCTTTTTACTTTTGTAATGTGGCTACTAGAAAATTTTAAATTGCATATGTGGCTTGCATTATTATTTCTTTTGTACAACTCTGGTCTAGACACTAGAACTCTTGTCTATTTCAATCTCTTGTTGGTTGTATGACCATGGTCTTTTTTCTTACATCATGAGCCTCATCATTTTCAAATGAGAGAGGTGGAAATCAAGGATGCAAATCCCAAATTTTACAGCTCCAAAAATTATAAAATTTTATCTAGTTATTTCTCACTTTCATTCCTAAACCCCATGAGATCATTTTTATTTGGGCCTACTCTAGAGAAGTAGTGAAGGACAATAGGAAAACAGGTTTTATTCATTAGTCAATAAATTTAAGAACCTACAACTCCCTCTGATGACTTTAACTAAAATTTTTATCAGTATTTGCATAACGCCTTTAATGTAGACAAAGTTAGTAATCATACGAATCCCTTCAGTGTTGAATAACTCAAAATGATACATAAAGAACATCTATGCCCTAGATGGATGTGGGTTAATAAAGCAATGAACTGAGTTGCTTGTTTTGTGAATTCAAGCTCACTATTACAGATACACTTGATTGCAATCCATTTGGTAAGGCTACCAGAGGATATATCCTGCCAAATCTCAGAAAAAGTTTAGTGGTTTCTTCACTAAATCCAAGGGAGTGTATCTTAAATTACAATATATAATGTGGTTGATCCCTCTTAGAGGCACAATTTTTTGACAGCAATAGCTGCACAGATTGCATCAGTTATACCTAGCTCTGTGATAATTCATTAAACACCTCTTCACATAGTTATTGGGTGGCCAGGCCCAGAGAAGGATATTTTAGGAGTCTGTTGCTCCCACAACTCACACTAACTGGCAGTGCAATGTCATTACAAAAAAAAAGGGCTAAGGATGAAACATCTAAAGAACAACAATTTTAGGTGACCCTTTAAATACTTAATTATGCGCTATTATTTCTCTACTTTTAAGGAACCATGTACAACTTCATTCTGTAGGCTCCCTGATAGGAATAAACATTTATTTTACAGGTTATGTTGAGGATTTAAATCAGTTTGCTGCCTGAATCAGGGAAAGGAAATGTAAAACAGGAGGAGGAGATTAGATGCAAGACAGAAACTTGGTATCTGTTTAATGCATGTATTTTTACCAAATGATGGTAAAATTAAACCGCACATCAGTGCTCGCTGAGAGCCTTGTTAAAGTATGTTATTGTGTATGTAAAAACACACATACACCCCTCATTGATGCACAGATTCCCGGTAAATGAGATAGAAAAAATAGTCAGATCAGCACTAAGAGATTCAAAGTGCAGCACAGACTCAGGAGTTAAGAACTGGAAGAGAAAGGGAATACTGTACCAGACTGAATTATTCCCTGGCATGATGAGTTTAAAATTCTGATACACAGTTAGCAGAAAAGAACGATCGATTTAGTCTGTTATATTCTATGTACCCAAAAGGAGGAACTTTTGAAAGAAATCAAAGACCAAAGTAAAGAGCACTAACAGATAGGTGCAAGTGAATAGGGTAGAAGAGTATTGTTATAGCTAAGGAGCCTGTAGAGAAAACCATCAGAACAGCTTAAACAAGCATACTCTGTAAAGCATTTCTAAAGCATTTCAACAGACTGTTTTAAAATTTCAGCATTACAGCACTGTATGTATAGCTGATTTTAAGGATCTAACTTACATGCAAGAAAAACATTAGTTTAAATTATTTGCTCTTTTAAATTCTCCCAATGCATAACAGATAAATGGTAAAATGAGGCTGCATTAATTCATAGTTGCTCTTTTCTTGGCTAATATTAATGTATATGGGCCATAATGTGAATGGATCTTTCCAAAAGCCTTTGAGAAAACCCAGTGAGGCCAGTTTTAAGCCCTATCAGTAGTAGGCAAGGCAAAAAGGACTCGGTAAAAAAAGCAAAGCAAAGCACAAGAAATAATGTTACCTCAGAAAATGGCTTACTGGGTATGTTTGTCCCTTTTTAAATGTTTCTTAAAACAAAGAACATGATTTGTTTAAATGTCAAACTTGGAAATCATATAGATTTCAAAAGATTACTTCATCTAATAATAAGTTTTAGCTTAGTCAAGAATTTCTTAAAACACACTAAATTTCTTTGTAAAATATTTTAACACTCTTTAAAACTACTTCAAAACTCTTAACTACCCGTTTTTTGGGTTTTTTTCTTTAAACCTTATTTCTTCAAAACAAGGAGTTTCCAGAAACCACTAAAATGTTCTTGCCCTCTTAATGTTTGGGCATGGTCTCCTCATGTGTTATTAATAAGCCGAACAAAGTATTTATATTAATGGCCATACAATCAATATTCAACTGCATGTGGACTCATACCACAAGGCTATGAAAACCAAAAGCCACCTTCATTTGTACTTGCCAAACTACCTGATTATACCAAACTTCTTATGGCCTAAACAAAGTTATAAAAATGTTCACTATGGCAACAGAACTAGATACATACACAAAGAAATATTTGTAATTTTAAAAGTGGAAACAAGAAAAAATGCTCACACAACACAAAAGTTAATTTTACATTAGTATCATTAATGTTATACTCACATTGTAACAGCCAAATAAACCTCGTGCTTTAAAAACAGATCAGGTCACTTGAGCTGCCTGCTGCATTCTGCTAAGAAAGCAAAACCTACCATGCATGGCAAGTGTTGACACTCTTCCTCAATGACTTTTATTGTTTCTGGTGAAAAATCTTTCTTTTCTATGTACCGAATCAAAATACCTCACTTGTAGAAAGTTACATCGGTGATATTCAAAACACATTAAAAACTTTAAGAAATAGTTCCAAATGGAAGTCATATGTTTTTTAAAATCAAGGTTATCTCCCTAGTATACTTAGGCATTTAATTTTCTTTTTAATCCAACAAATATTGCTTTAAAAATGATCTTTATGTGGCTGAAATTAGAATGCACACAAGATAGTTTTTCAAGGCCAGCAAGCACTTCCTAACCAAATCCCCCACTTCCTTTGCTAGCTAAACATAACTACTTTAAATGTGTACATCCTTTAAAAAGTTAGAAGAGAGCACCTCACATGTAATAGCAGGCAGCTGGGAAGCCAACTGGTGCAGTCAGAGTGCACATTTTAGAAAGCAGCTCTTTAACATTCAATAACTAAGTGGTAATTGGGCACAGAAACATAAACTGTCAAACTGAATCAAAACCCCTTTGCTTTTCAGAGAATTATTTGTAAGATTATACTAGAATTAAATTTGAACACGCATCTACCCTATGCATTCAGTCAAATTATAAAACAAAAAAAAAATTACTGTGCTTTCTTTGGATAAAATTAATGTCAGCTTTGTGTCCTTAAACCAGACCCAATCGGGAAATGAAATATGTTTAGTCCTGAAATAGTTGTGGTAATTCAATCCCTGCACTCTCCTTATTTTCTTGATGACAAAGAAAAACTCCCAACTGGCAGGGCCACCTGCACTGATTACTCCTCCATCCACACCCACAGAATATGAAAATGAGCCAATGATCATTAACCTTAATTTCTTCTAACATAAACCTCAGCTCTTTTTCAGTCTTGCTACTCAAAGAACTCCCCTGAGATAAAGGAAAGGAGAAAGGGGGGAAATAAGGAAATAGGGAGTGAAAGCTCAGAGCAAAGGGGAGGGGGGAACCAAATGAAAAATGGAATCCACTTGCTTTTTAAAAACTGCACAGCTGGCTTATTAAACTTCATACAGCAGAGATGTTACAAAGATAAAGAGATTCTGAGGCATCACTAACTCTCCAGATAGTGGGATACTTTCCTGTCTGAGCCTCTCCTCTGAGCAAACAATGAGAAAGGATGCTTCCTCTGTACCCTCCCAACCCCCACCTTGTTGCGTCCCACTCCTACATCCAGACATCACTACATAAAGATAACTAGCAATAAACGATAAGTCTGGACAGCAGGAATGCAAGTGTGGCTGTCAGATCTCCAGGAAGAGGACCAAAGGGCCTCTACCACCAGAAGAGAGATTTCCAAGGTGAGCACTTCCAGTTACAGCGGAGAATGTATAGCACCTTCTGGCCATTCGCATTCAAATATGGCCAACTGGAATCACTTTTGGTCCAAGCTGTGTGGGGCTAGATACCATTAGCATTACCTCATGTTCTAATGGATGAGGAGCTAGTTGGGGGCCCTAAAAAGAAACACAACCAGGAGGGGAGCAGGAACTCTTCAGAAATAACAGTCTCTTTAGCACAGATGTATGTATTGAAAATTATCTTATGATGTTTGCCTACAGATCTTGGTATATCCTAAGCAGATTGCTCAAAGATGGTAAGACCAGGAAAACGAAGAACAACTCAACAGGACAATACATGTAACACATGTATTCTGTGAAGCATTCCTGAAGCTGCAGGAAAAACAAACCTTAAAAATCATTACATTTGATGAATGAATGCAAAACACCTTTAAAATGTGTTTTTTCCATTAAAAATATTAAGTGCGAAGGCAAACAAATGCTTAAAGAATATAACAAGAGTCTAATTGTATTACTTGAGAGTATATTTCAAGAGGTTTGTTGTCTACCCAGTGTAGACAGACAGAGAGAAACTTTGCTTACATGGTAATCCCCTCATTATTTCAGACTTCAAATCAAGTACCAGCCATGAGTAGGGTGAGGCAGAAGGGCAGGAAACACAGACAAAAACAAAAACAAAAAACTGGCTTCAATTTGGTACTGGATTCAGAAGTCCAATTTAAACTAAAACTTCGCTCTGGGGTACTGAGTGCTCACCTCCTCCTAGCTTAGCCCACCAACTGTAAAAGGTAAACACACGCACATACATCCTGCCTTCTGTTTTCTTTCTCCTTTTTTCTCCTCCCTAATCAGGCTCTCAAAGGTCAATGGTCCTCTCTGGAAGTGAGGACAGAGTGTTGAAGTATTCAGTGCCATGAGTCATCTTAATAGATACTCTAGCGACTGCCTGTCACCCAGCAGTGAGCTGAGATAGCAGGGCTTTTAATAAAGCAGCACTTTTGCACACTCACGGCCCAGTTAATTTAATACCTGCCCTTGTTTACCAAACAGCACGGGCATGTCTCCGTGTCGATAACTTCCCAGTGACAGTGAGGCGACTGAATCTGGGCACGCAACAGATGCACCTTTTTACGCTCTGTTAAACCGTGTCACAGACTACAGCCCCTGAGCGCATTCCTTTATTTATGCTGCAGCCAGTCGAGCTAATTGTGAGAGACAGACCTGGTTCTAATTCTGCAGAGTCCAGCAATTGCAGGAGTCTATGTGGTGAGGCATGAATGGTGCAGAACTCTAGAAGGGAACAGTTGAAAAACAGAGTCAGAGGGTAGAGCCATCATCTGCCAGTATTTTACCTAGAAAACTTAGAAAATATCTCCTATCTCAACAGCAGGTATGGGAGTTGGGGACAAAGGTAAAACATCACCAGTGGCATAATGAAGTAGAAGAAAGCAAATTTTGAAACAAATACCTTCGTAAAGAGAACACAATACAGCAGTGACAGTATTCATTTTCCAAAGCATATGGTTAGGCCTGTACAGTTGTAAAATATTTACAACCTGAAAAACTACCCAATAACAGGCCAGTATTCAATGCAGCTCATACCAGCGGTTCTGTACGATACCAGGATTGACCATTACATACAGACACCCTGATACAAGCCAATTAATGACACCAAAATGACTTGAAAGACTCTCATTCCTCTAGCCATACAACTTGAGCCTGCTTGATCATGTATAGACAAAGAAACTCTCATTTACTGTTCTCCTCACATCCTGTGGTATTAGAAGTGTTTCTTATTAGCTGTAATACCATACTCATATTTTATCAGTAGCAAGAGTTCACTCCAGTTAAGGTTCTTCACCCGTCATGGGCATTTTTCAGCAAATTAATGTCTTTTACTTGCATGACTTCTCCTCATATTATAATTTGGGGTTTAAACGGATCATAATACTTTACAGAAAGTAAAAAGAGAAAAAGAGCTCAGTGTTGATAATTTTTACTACTTACGACTAAATGACCTCAACTGAGGAATAAAAAATTAAGTCATTTGTCTTATGAGGTATAGAGGACATTTTACGGTGTACAATTTAGCTAATGACGGGTTGGGGCCGATCCTTAAGAAGTCACATGTTTCCATTGTCCCTTCACCCCCTGCTTATGTTTTTACCACATCCTAACAAAAACATGACCAGAACTGGTGAAAAACATACGGTTCCAACTAATGAATCACATACTTTCCCGCAAGTACAGTAAGTACTACCAGCTGTGTGACAGTCTTGCTTTGGCAGTGGAATCAGCTTAGAACAAGCCGGCCCATCTGAAAGCAGCTGTACTGAAAAACCACAAGCAATATAAGTGTGTCTGCCGTCTCAGGGCAGCTTTGTCTCTGTTCTATGTCTCTGCTCTGTCCCCAGAACGTGCCAGCCATCTTGTTTACAGAAAGTTTCAGAAATTACAGACTGGAGAAGAAAATCCACAAATTCAAAAAACTTAACTTTTCAGAAATTGGTGTCACTTTGTCAAGTGGAACAACCACAAGAGAACAATTAGAGGAATATACCTCTCTCCCACACATCCACCTTTCCATATGCACCTTTTCAGGCTTGCCTTAGACTAAAAATTGTGCATATTTATGTATCTAAACAAGAGGTAGGAGGCGGGGAGGAAGAACAGCACAAGATCCAGCTACTCACAGGCAGGCTGACACATGCAAACACACACAAACACACATGCAGAACAATTCACAGATTATCAACTCATGCCACAAGCTACTGCAAAAAATTTCTATGATTTAAACTTGCCATTTATACAACAATAAGCTTCATTTGTAACCACAGAGCATTCTGAAAAAATTCCCTGGCAAGCCCCAGATATTTTTACACAAATGCACTTTTCCTTTCTGTGAAACAACATTCGAATGGATAAACATTACTGTTAAAGGGAAAGAGAAGTCCAGCAGCACTGGACTTTTAGAAATGTAGTAAAAATGGTAGGATTTTCAAACGCTTGCAGTGTGTGAAGGCAATAAATAATAAAATTTTTAAAATGTCATTAACCGATCAGTAGCTTTTATACAGTGCCTAAAGTATCATCTCAGGCTTGTTATGAAAAAATGAAATATCTGGGGTTGCGATTTTTTACTTTTCCAAAGTCTCAACCAGAAAAATAAATAAATGATGGCGAAGTTATCTTCATTTTTCGCAAATGTTTTAAATATAGGGAAGTCAAACACAAGGACTTACAGGAAAGGTCTGTCTTTGATGTTTACCTTTATCGCCTAATTTAGCCAAACACGCTACTCTAATGTCGTAAAGATGCTTTATTCAGCAATAATCTAATCTAAAAGTTACATTAACACCACATCTTTTCTTTTTGTTTATATTACAATTCTATGAATAATTTTTGTTTTGAGTGAAGCTATCATCAACACAACACTCAAAAAACGGTCAGAAGACTCACTACACTAATTAGAGAAAATCTTGGCCCCGTGGTTTAAATTCCTCCTAAATGAATTTTAATATTTGTATGTTTGGGGAAGTTCAGAACTGGGATGGACCAAGACAAGTGACTTAAGGTACATCCAGGTACATCCAGAAATCACATCCATCCTTATAGTTGGATCAAGTCAGACAGCAGGATTGATGGCACTAATAATAATGGTAAAAGAGCAAATGATGGACACTTACAGGCTTACCTTGGAGATACTACAGGTTCCATTCTAGACCACCGCAATAAAGTGAGTCACACGGATTTTTTTGGTTTCCCAGTATAAATAAAAGTTATGTTTACTCTATACTGTAGTCTATTAAGTGTGCAATAACATTATGTCTAAAAGAACAAGGTACATACCTTAATTAAAAAATACTTTATTGCTAACAAATGCTAACCATCATCTGAGCCTTCAGTAAGTTGTAATCTTTTTGCTGGTGGAGAGTCTTGCCTCAATGTTAATGGCTGCTGACTGACCAGAGTGACAATTGCTTAAGGTTAGGGTGGCTACGGCAATTTCTTAAAATAAGAAAACAATCTAGTTTGCCACATAAAATGACTCTTCCTTTTACAAAATATTTCTCTGTAGCATGCAATGCTGTTTGATAGCATCTTACCCACAGTAGAACTTCTTTTAAAATTGGAGTCAATCCTCTCAAACCCTGCTGCTGCTTCAATTTGTAAAAAATGTAATATCTGCAAAGTGCAATAAAACGAAGCACAATAAAAGCAGGTATGCCTGTGTTTAAGCCTGAAGAACAAGACATTTCAAATATTCAACTAAAACACAGATCTGAAAAATAGCACACTGATAAAGAAACAGATATAGGATTTTAAAAGAATACTGATGAGTTTATAGCACTCTTAGTTCATGTTAAATATAAGGAAGAATATTAGTCTAACGGGGAAAAGTCTAAAACTGGATTATGAAATTACACAATAAAATCAAGAAAGAGCTAATGTGGTTGAGGCCAGGCACAGTGGCTCATGCCTGTAATCCCAGCACTTTGGGAGACTGAGACAGGAGGATCACTTGAGCCCAGGAGTTCAAGACCAGCCTGGGCAATACAGCAAGACCCTGTCTCTTAAAAAAAAAAAAATAGCTGGGCATGGTGGCTCACACTTGTAGTCCCAGCAACTCAGGAGGCTACAGCAGGAGGATGGCTTGAGCGTAGGCATTTGAGGCTGCGAGTGAGCTATGATTTCCACTGCATTCCAGAATGGGTGATAGAGGGAGACCCTGTCAAAAGAGGAAAGAAAGAAAAAGAGAGAGAGAGAGAGAAAGAAAGGAGGGAAGGGGAAGGGGAAGGGGAAGGAGAAGGGAAGGGAAGGAGGAAAGAAAGGGAGGGAGGGAGTGAGGAAGGAAGGAAGGAAAAAAGAAAGCTAGCTAGCTAATATGGTTGAACAAAACATGAAATTACTATGAAATCATTAAAACTCACAGTAATTAATTTAATAACAGGGAAAGATACTTATAATATATTGATAAACAAAAAACAGCTTATGAAGCAGTATACAGAGTATGAACCTCATTTTATTTTTAAAATGTATACAGGAGAAAGAAAGGAGAAGTTGAAAATACCCTAAAATGATTAACATCTGCAGGGACAGAACTATTGGCAATGGTTTTACTGTTGTTAAACTGTATTTTCTAAACTTTATTTAGCATTGTAAATTACACATAGGAAAAATAAGAAAAAAGTGCAGGATTTTTCCTCCCCTTCCTCCCACAATGTGACAAATCTGATTGTTAAGAAATCTAGATTTCTGGTCCTCACTAGTAGTTACACTTGAAAACTTGTATATTATAAAAATGTGGAGCTTTTCTCAAAAATCAAAGATTAAACAGTCTTTAAAATCTACATTTATGGTTTGTGCATGTGTGTGTGTTTTCTTTGTAAAATCTCAAGACAAATAATGAATTTACTTACCCTCCTCCACCAGGTGCCCAAGAGTATATTTTCATAATTTGAGCTACAAACTAGCCTTTGTTAATTCACAGTTTACATAATTAACAAACCAAAGATCTAAATCTTCACCTTTCTAATAAAAATAATACCTAATACCTCTAAATAGCACTTCTAATTGCCAAAGAACTCCCATAAAATAAAAACCCATACCCACCACTGAATCACCATCCCGTCGCCCCATAACACAGCAGCTGCCCTGAAGAACACAATCCAGGGGCACTGGAGTAGTATATGATCTTATAATAGGATAAACGCAACAGAGCAAATCTGTTAAATATGCTTATCCTGGTTGAACCATGGCAGAAATAACTAGATTAATAATCATACTCTTGTAATAAGGGACTTACAATCACATCCAGTAAAGGAGACGATTTCATGTTAAAGAAGCATTCAAAGTTTTTCATTCTACAACTTCTAAGGGGGCTGGTATGGACCCTCATTTGGAAAATATTTATTGACGAATTACCATGGTCTAACATGTGTCCAGTGTTTGGGTTTGAACAAATATAAAGAGAAGCTTCTTGACACAAAAAACCGTCTACTGCAAGAGAAAATACAAATAATTTTAACATACTGTATAGATGAGTAGTAGAAATACACAGAGCATTCCAGGGAAACAGAAGAGGGCATGCACTCATTTGGGGCTTTAGAACTACTTTAGGAAAAAGGTAGGACTAAATGAAGCTTAAATACATGTTTACTAGCCAACCAGGCAAGATTAGGACTAGGGAAAAACAGGAGCAACATGGAACAACGCTCCATGAGGGGAAACAGCCTGGAATGAGCAGAGAACTACAAGCCAATCTGGGCTGCTGGGGCAATAAGGCCACGCAAGAGACGAGAGTGGAGTCCAGAGAAGGAAACAGGGTGGAATCGCAGAGGGTCTGGTCTGTTTTAAAGAGCTTTCCCTTCGCTTAATTAAACAGTGAGAACTGCTCAATCTTCATATACCACAAGGGTCAGGGCTACGCCTTGTCATCTTGTGTGTGACAAGCGGAGCTAGTTCCTCCTCTCTCTTATCTTTATTTCAAAAACATATTTACTGAAACCTATCCATGTGCCAAGCACTGTTTTAGGCACTGAGAACTCAGGAACAAACAGTCCTGCTCCCTGGGCCCTAGGAGGTCACTTCTGTGGATCCCTCACATTAGGTAATAATTTCTTTAAAAGCACAAACAGAAAAACAGGCACAGCCTTGGATGCCTTTTGGACTAAGCAGAGAAAGACTAAGATGAAAAAGAATCTGCACATGTAAAAGCACCAGTTTTGCAAATCATTTTATAGGGTCACTTTCTGCCAAACTCATGAAATCATTATTAAAGAGAGCCATTTGTCAAGGCATGGCTAATTGTCAATGTTAGCATATCAGACCAGGAAAAACCTAGAAAAATTATTCTCTTGATAAGGTGACAGGTATAGCCATTTTACATAAGCCACAACATTGTGTACACTCAGGTATAGAATACACCTTTGCTCACCCATTATATTGGGTACATGCTGCCATATCTTTGAATTAGACACCATCCCAAGGTATAGTATAATGCATTCGACAAGATTCCAGATACGACAGTGTCATGTAAATTTTGACAACTATCAAATTTTAGCACTAACTTTTATGCAAAAGTCTATACCCCATAAAAGCCACTTTCTCAATTCCTAATGCAATACTCGGGGAAAACAATATAATTGAGTCTTATAGGAGGGTAGGTTTCTTAATACCAGCTGGTAATATTTGGGCCCTGAAGCATGAGAACTGATCATATTAAAATCCAGATACCAGCTATTATACCTAAAATTGTTGCTTCATTCATATTTAGCATGAAGAGGAGCCTATCTAAAGCAGGCTCTATTTAATACAATGTGGTTTTAATTGGAGTCTGTTTTAGATGAGCCACCTGTATTTCATCTTTTTAAAATTATCCATAATTTTCTGCACAATTTGCCTCTGCAACATAACGAAGAGCAGTTAGTTATAAATTATTGCCATTGTTTAGACGTCTAAGAAGAGAAAGAAACCCTCTATTTACTGAAATACAATGGCCCTGTACCAAAGAACAAAATTGGGAGCCTAGGGTCCTGGTTCTGTCCCAGTGCATGGATGAATAAGGCCATCCACATGCAAGTGTTATTAGGCCTAAACTAGAAAGACAACACATTAAAGCCCTATTATTCCTGCTTGAGCTAAACTTCATTATAGCGACTCTGAAACCTAGTGCTCTACTAACCAAAAGCTCACTTTCTTTTTTACTCAAGAAGAGCCTTTTTTTAAACATTTCTAACTGTCTAAGTTCTGCTTCTGGCAACTACCTCAGATAACTTTTTTGTTGGTAGTGTAGTAGCTCTACTTTGCAATTATTTCTACACCGATATATTCACAATTTGTTCCCAACTATTAATAAAACCATTCAAAAGTTTTATATAATGTCACTATTTCTAGGATATTTTCCATCTTCATTGTTTTTGTCTGACTAGTATTTTTTAAGGTATTCTGAAAGAGCATGTCAGATCATCATGACAGTGTTTCCTATACAGATCCAAGTAAATAGCAGTTTACAAACTAAAGTTTACTTATTTATGTGATGCCTTTAAGAAGCACCCAATAAAGAAAACACCTAAAATGCAACTTTTAAATAGGAGTCTTCATTCAATCTGTTCTGAATTATCAAAAACATACCCCAATATGTATAACTAGTTAAAGTCAGAATTTCAGTCAGCGTGTGTCAAATACATCAAATTTTTTATCACATGCTAAAATCATGCTTATTGTAGGGCTACAGTCCCCAACTCCCAGGCCTTAGACCAGTATTGGTCCGTGGCCTGTTAGGGACTGGGCTGTAGAGCTCTGCAACTCCCCCCACCCCCCAGCCTCCTCCATGAAACTTAGGACTTAGGAAGGGGGGTGGGCACAGCAGGAGGTGAGAAGAAAGGAGTATCTGTAGCAGTTTCTCCTGTGCTCTTATTTTGCTGTACTATTTCAGTAATTTGTTCAGATATTTGGTCTATGAAGTCGAGGCTTTTGAATTTTCTCACTGTAGGTAAAAGTTGATTAATTTCATCCTATGTATTAGTTACAAGATAAATGGACTCTTTGAAAGGCACCACCATAAATTATCTTGATCCAGAAATTATTCTAAACTTTAGTAGGTAAAAACGCTTCTACATAAACATATTTGTTTGTGGAAGTTAATAATTAATTTTATTTATTTACTTTATAATTTTATGTCTTTTTTCCTTGGTCTCTGTCATATAAAATTTATTAATTAATGTACCACAAGCTCTATCTACTTTCATTTAATATTTTATAATACCTTTGATAACGAGTATTTTTCCATTTTAATAAGCACGGTCTTTATGTCAAAATTTTACAAGAATATACAAATTTACTGGAAAAAAACAAAAAATAATTAGTGATTAGAACAGAGCCTGAATTAACACTGCAGATTTTTGTATGCATGCGAAGGCATAATTTGAAGTCATATATTTCAAAATAGGAAGGACAATTCTACTACCAGGCTTCTTGACCAACTCTTGTTGGAGACTAAAACAAGATAAATGTATTTCTGGACACAATCTATAATAAACTCAACAGATAAATCATAGGTCATTTTAAGATTTGGTGTCTAAATGCCACAGTTTTTTTTTTTAATGAAGATTTTTTCAATACAGAGGAAAGGCGAACTTGCTTATTTAAAACCTGACTAACAATACTTCCCACATTCCATATGACAAGGGGCACAGCAGGGATGGGTAGGGATAAAAGGAACAAAAGGATTCCCCACAAGTAAGAACAACAGGTAGCAGAACAGGGGATATAGGGCCAGGGTGCAGTGGCTCACGCCTATAATCCTAGCACTCTGGGAGGCCGAGACGGGTGGATCGTTTGAGCTCAGGAGACTAGCCTGAGCAAGAGCAAGACCCCGTCTCTACTAAAAATAGAAAGAAATTAGCCGGACAACTAAAAATATATATAGAAAAAATTAGCCGGGCATGGTGGTGCATGCCTGTAGTCTCAGCTACTCAAGAGGCTGAGGCAGAAGGATTGCTTGAGCCCAGGAGTTTGAGGTTGCTGTGAGCTAGGCTGACACCACAACACTCTAGCCCAGGCAACAGAGTGAGACTGTCTCAAAAAAAAGAAAAAAAAAAAGAACGGGATACATTGTCAAAGCTCGGTTATTTGTTTTATTAATGTTCAGAGACTGGGAGCAATTTAAACTTAAGATAGAAAGATACTCAAAATCTGCACAAAGCAAATAACAAAATAATCTTAGGAATGTTCCTTGAACTACCCTAGAATTTTAGAATAATGGAGATTGCTAAAATGAGTGAACCAGCACGCCTGAAGACTAAATTAAAATTTGGAATTATAATGGCATGTCGGTCATAAAATCATAATGCTGCAGAAGTATCTAGAGGAAAAAAAAACTACAAGCACAAAAGTAAGAATGTCTGACCATCTACAGTTTGTTGTTCAGGAAGATGCATGTTTCACATGAAGCCTTTTGTCTACTGTCTATACATCTATGTGCCATGAAGCATGGCTGAAAGAAGAATACAGCAACAGATTCCAAATCCAAAGAACAGTAAGAAAATATCTGAAGGGAAGTGATGAATTTCGGGGTTACTCTGACTTGTCTTTCTTTCTTTTTTAGCCAAGCTACTGGAATTCTATATCTCATTTACTAGATCCTCACATAAGCTAAACAGGTGGAATGTTATTTGAAGCTGCAGTCTTTAATTAGTAAACTAGAAGAGAGTTGATGCAAAATCTAGAAACAATTTTAAATCATTTGTTCTATATTATTCTATATTACTATAAAAAAAAAAAAAAAAGCCCAAGCATTGCTTTCCTAGCTAATGGGGAAAAACAGGTTAGAAGACCCTTAAGAGTGAATCCTGCTGTGGTTCAGAGACAACTGCTCTGATTTTTTTTTCTCCTCCTCCTTCTTGCTGTCTAGGAAGGGGCAGCTTTTTTCCTCCATCTTCTTTTCTTACCATACCTTTATGGCTTTCATTAGCCACATGAAAGGCTATAGAATTAATTTTGTGTTCAAAATTACTCAATGCCAAGCCCCATGTATGAACTCTCACAGAAAATCATGCAAAGGAATAAGCCTCTTAAGGTTCTTAACTGACAAAACAAAATTTAAAAGAAAAATGCCCTTATATTGTCCACGTATGCAGACCTAAAGTGCAGTCAGAATTATGTGAGAAATGTGGCGAGAGATTCAGCAAGCATTCTTACAGTGTAAACACAGCAGTTCAAGTTATGATGTTCACCCAACATCAAAGCCATCTATCCAGAACACGTAGGGGCAAGCCTCCTCTAGGGAAGACCTGCCTATGTCAGATGGATCTCTCTAACTCCCCAAAATAACCCAGTATGTGATTTAAATCACAATAGTACATAATAAACTTTGGCTTTATCACACTAATTCCAAGTGTTCAAAGCCATAACTAAATTTCTGTGGCTTCCCAAAATATTTGTTTAAAAAAAAAAATAAAAATAGTAACTTTTCTAAAAGGCAACAGCAGCCCCATGTATTGCAAAGGCATATATATACACAACTAAGCACCTAAAACACCTACAGAATGAAATAGGCTTCACCTAGGTGAGTAGAGCACCCCAGCTACTTAGAAATCTTAAATACAAATGAATCCAGATTAAGAGAAAAAAGCCATCTGTTGCATCGAGGGTGAACAAGATGTATTAGGCAAGGAAAAAAAAATACACAGATTAAAAATGTTAAGGATATTGTGGTATAATTTACAGACAGAGACAAACAGATTTCAAGTGTCCAGCAAGAATATATTTTGGAGGAACAAGCAAAAATCAGAGACATACTTGGGTGTGTCTGATAACAAAATCACTGGGACATCATAGGCAACTATAATTAGCAATTGGTGACTCTGAGCAGGACTGGATCCGCCTCCTAAATTTTAAATGATTACTTCAAGCTAAATTTCTGGGAACTTCTTTGGTCTAGTAATCAGTCTGGGAGTCCTGTAGGAACAAGCTTTCTCGTGGTATTTCCACTGCCTCGTGGTTTCTGGCAAGGTTGAGCCGTCTACAGAAACAAGATTTTCTAAAGAGTGTCTTCTTATTTCCATTTCCTATCCCATCTGAAACCAAGTGCACTGGCATAAAAACATTAAAAAATACAGACACATGCAAACTTGTCATCATCAAGGTAGTTTCTAAATCAAGTCAAATGAAATTCATCAATAGTACTTTAAAGAGTCAAGGCAGTCCATGCTGTACTCATTATTGGATAAAACAGATTTGGAAGAAGAAAACCAAATAATTTTATATTTTAAAAAAAGTGGGTTATTCTTATAATTGAGTACCCCAAAACGTCTTAAGATTACAAGGACCTTTCTTATATACATGATTCTTTCCTGCACCCCTAAAAGGCCTATATGTCTCTAATTACATGTAAAACCCTTAAATACTGGGTGCATTGTTACACATTATTCCATATTCCATTCATAAAAGCACAGTCCTAGAAAAAGATACCCTTTAAAAGAACAGAAAAAAAAATTTTTCATCTACGAAAATATACTAAAAAATGGTAACTCCAAATAGAATGGGATAGTACAATTTTTAATGGTCTATATCTCCATTTATTTCAAGTAAGTAAAATTAAGTCTCTTTCTAAATGCATATAAATTGCCTTACTTAAAACCACTGAATAAAATTTATGATTCTCAGTAGTGAAGTTAACATCTAAACACAACGATAATACTAATTCCAAAAGTTAGATACTAATCAAAAAGTAATGACATCTAGGATAGCAATATAACTTCAAGATAATGATTTCAATGATTGCTGATTTGAAAATACAAGACATTTAGAATGTCCAAGGTCTAAGAAACTCTCATTAGAAGAAAAATGATGTCATGTGTCTATTTTAAGGCTATCTTTCCATAAAAGAAACTTTTCCTCAATGCTAACTTAAAAAGTTTTGAGCTTGTGAAAAAAAAAATTATTGTATCTATTTTTATGAAAACGTTAGTAAAGTATTCTTGGATGACACTTCAGAGGACATTTTATCAAAAACAAATTTTAGGCCGGGCGTGGTGGCTCACGCCTGTAATCCCAACACTCTGGGAGGCCGAGGCAGGCGGATCGTCTGAGCTCAGGAGTTCGAGACCAGCCTGAGCAAAAGTGAGACCCCGTCTCTACTAAAAATAGAAAGAAATTAGCCAAACAACTAAAAATAGAAAAAATTATCCGGGCATGGTGGCATGTGCCTGTAGTCCCAGGTATTTGGGAGGCTGACGCAGGAGGATCGCTTGAGCCCAGGAGTTGGAGGTTGCTGTGAGCTAGGCTGACGCCACGGCACTCTAGCCCCGGCAACAGAGTGAGACTCTGTCTCAAAAAAAAAAAAAAACAACCAAAAAAAACAAATTTTAGTTCAAATAACAGAAATAATGAAAATTCATATTCATAATAATGTTGTTATTGGCTTCTGCTAAGTACCGGAGCAAATCTGGTCATTTTATTCTAATATTAAGTTTTAGCATTTACTTACTAATTACCAACATCTAGAAAGAACAACAACTCAATGCCTGGCCTGTTTATTTCTGTAGACATAGGATGTAACATACATTTCAATAATAAATTCAAGTTGTAAGAAATAATTACAATCTCAATGTACGACTGTTAAACGATATTATTGTGTTCTCTTTTTTTATTATCTTTATATGTTAGTAAGTGCTTCTTCTTTAATCCTCATATCAAAATTTTTATTTCCATATTAACAACAATGAACCTTATAATATCCAATGTTATATGGCACGAAAAAAAATCTCCAAAGTAGATTACATTGTTCCCCCATTAGTGACAGTTTAATGGATTTTTTTAAAGACTAACTTTGATCTTTACAGCTATATGAACCCATGTCCACTATATTGCTTCTAAAGATTATAAATAAAACGTAGCAATACAAATATCTTCTTCATAAAAAATGGGGACCAGTGAAGAATCTGATACACCTCTGTCCTTAATCTTGCCAAGCCACATCTCAGGTTAAGAAAATTAACCAAAAGAAGAAAACCAAGTCATCAAACTACAACAATCAAGAGTAATGGTTGCATGTAAAATAACTGCATTGGTGATTTTTAAAATCAGAAAACCAAATATTCAAAGAGATCAGAATGCACAAACACCTCTCTAATCTACAACTATCATTCCCATACCACACTTCACATCCCAACCATCTAAATAAATTAAATACAAATACAGTAGAATTCAACTAATTTTGACACCTTTACAATGTTTAACAAAATACATGAGGGACAGAATCTTTTCATGTTAGAAAATGGCAATTATTAACTACTAGTTTTCAACTAAATTTTCATTTACTGGTTAACAGTTTCCAAAGAAAGCAGAGAGAGTCCTCCTGTTCTTATTGTGTTTCAATATTTCAAATGATACGACCCCATGAAGAGGTCATTCTATTAGGCTGAGCAAACTTGTAGAAAATACTCAAGTTTATGCAAGAAACTGTGAGGGATGGCTTGCTGTGAATTAGGCATTTATTTTAAGAGATTTTAACAACCCTATACACCCTTCAGAGAGGTCCCAATAGGAGGCATCAAATACGTGAACTTTCGCTGGCAGCGTAACAAGCTAGCTGGTGAAGAACCCAAACTGGGCACCAGAACAGCTGGAACCAAGAGCTGGCTCTGTCCCTTGTGGTCACAGGACATCAAGCCTCTGGATTTCAGTTCTTACAATGAAACTAACACTATAATCCTGTTACTTTAGAGAGAGGTGCCTAAGAACTCAATCAAGGAGCAGCACTTTCACAGCTCTAGAAAGAGTTAAGATACCACCACCATGAACATTTACAGATGTGCCAGGATGTGAATACAGGAAATCAGACCCTCAGAATAAGACTTAGAAATGCTCATGGAGAAACTCATGAGAATTACTGGATAAAGTAACTACTGGAAAAAGTACAAAGAATGAAGCCTTTGTTCTATGTTGTAGAAATCAATTACCAGAAAAGTTCATTCTCAAAACCACTGATTACTTTTTAAACTTTTACATTATAATACAAAGAAATCATACTATGTATAGTATGAGTATTTTTCAAAATACTTCAGATTGCAAATCATTCAAAAAGTCAGTGGGAAGATTAAAATGAAATCTTGAAGATCTTAAATTGTGAAAGAAAAGAAACGGGGGGAAAGGTGGGTGGAATGTTTCTTCTCACCTTTAAGAACTTTCCTTTTCCCATGTCTGGGAAACATAAAATCCACCCAAAATAAATATGCTAAGGCACTTACTCAGATATTTTTAAGTGAGTCCTTATTATTATTATAAAACTGTTTATTACCCTGATCTGTTACCTCCATTTAATTCCCTGATATTTTTAGTCTAATTTACTGAACAGTTTCAAAAGGTGACAACTTAATTTTATCACTATGAATTTCAAGATTAATAAAATATTAAGATGCAAATTACTTATTGGACTAAAGGTATCTATCACATAAGTGCCTGACATCAGTGGGTCTCTAGCTGAGATTTCTAAAATAGAAGTTCTGTCATATAGCAATTCCAGTACAAATAAGTGTTACATTTCAAATGGGGGGAGGTTTAGAAGGATTAGATGAGATAATATACATGAAAAGATAGAGCCACCTGAAATCTTTTTTTAGAACAAGCCAAGAAATAATAGAAATACTGTGTAAGGTGGTGTTATTTAATAGAAGGGCCATTTTCCTGTTTGCTGTTAATGTTTAATTAAAAGTCATCAACTAATATCCATGAACTTACTAAAGATTTGTTTTCCACAATAAGTAAACAACCTATGCAGCAAGTTATTAAGCAACATTTATCATCTGATTTCTAGCTGTTAATAGTTATCACTTATCATCATGTTCCATAGTCAAAATAAGCAGTGACCCTACTTTTAAAACATTTATCTCACATGCTACTAGAATATTATCTTGCAACATGCCTTTCCTCTTTCTTAACCCGAATTTGAAATCACAAGTAATACAGTAGGAATTTTATTTTTTTGCTTTGATGTTTGAGTACATAAGGAATTTTTTTAATGAACAGGAGAAAAAACAATATCTATAAACATTAACAAATCTGTTTTACAAATGCTGTTTTAGGCACTACTGCAATGGCTTTTAATTCTGACCTAAGAAACATGTCGGAGGTTCTTTCATGTGGCACTAGTATTGCCACTCATACCTACACTCTTCTTCAAAAGATAGGGTGCATATTTTAACATATTCTTCATTGCTATATAGCTTTCCTGTTTTTTCCACACTGATAAAACAACTCAAACCACACTACAAAACCAATAACCAAACCATCCCTTCCACGACATCCACCTCACTAAAATTTTTCTTTTACTTCTGAAGACATAAAATCTTTGACGCAAATCTACAAGTAGTTGCCAAGTGTATGTTTGGCAGTAGACAGACTGTCATCACTAATATCCCATGCTCTCTTAGGGTTCAAGAATCAAGGAAGGAAAACAGCAAGTGCCCTGGGGCCATAGTTCTTGTTTTCTTAATTTTGGCTTATGAAATGTGGTCTAGAGTTCCCATGGCTTAAATAGTCTACACAAAACTTGGATTTGGAATCAAAAGTAATAATCAAACCCTTCTAGGAGAAGGTACAGCTAAGTAGTTCAAGAGACACAGTTCTGGAATCAAACTGACAGGCTCTGATTCCAGCAACTTCAACTTATTCTTGCTCTGAAAAAGCAGACAAGTTACTTTCTCTTTGGACTTGTTTTCTCGTTTGTGAAATGGGAGTATGAGTACACCTATTTAAGGAAGCAACCCCTGTAAAACTCTTGGCACAATGCCTAGCCCACAGTAAGTGCTCACTAAATTGAGCCATTATTATCATAGCAGAAAAAGGACTAAACAAATGAATAAGATCACAGACCTGTCTTTTCTAGACAGAGCTGGGATTAATTTGCGATTAATACATATGACGTGGTAAGAAAAACTCAGGTTCAAACCCGGAAGACCTAAATTCTGGTCTCAAATAGTTATCGAATCTCACAGAATAATTTTACCTTCTGTAAGTCTCAGTGACCTCATATGTAAATAAGAAAGGCTGGTCTAGATTCTGCATTAGTAGTTTTCAATCCTGGCTGTATATCTGAATTACCTATGGAAATTTTAAGCAATATCCATGCATAGCCCCCTCCAAAGAGTCAACTTTAATTACAATAGTTATAGTGAGTCCCTCCTATCTTTTAATTCTAGAATTCTTAGCTTTACCTATATTTTCTTGCATGAAAAAATATGGAGAACTAATTTTCTAAGCACGCTAAGAGTAGCAATCACATTTGCTATTTCTTGGTACTTATGAGGGCAGCAGGTATTTAAATATCAATTTTGGCCTCTTCTGGAGTGTGTGGGGCAAACATATGGCTCTTTTTTTTTTGCCCCCAAACTGATCTTCCCCAGCACAGTTTAAGATTAAAGATTTTATATTTAGGAAATCTTCAAATAGCTTTCTTTAGCACGTTTTCCTCAAGAACAGTGGCAACAAGTAGCCAGTTTTAAAAATCTTTAGTTCTCTTGACACTATAAACTTTCAGAGATATGTATGGGTTAGTGGACTGGGAAAGGTACACCTATATGCCTGTGAAAAGTACTCCAAGAGAACCTAAGAAGAGCCTTCTGATAACCTTTAGGAAAGTCAAAGCAAAGATTCACAGATTTACAAATGGGAACGTACATTAAAAGACTTTGAAATACACTTTTAGTTCTATTCTGCCTTTCTACAATGATATCAAAGTTTCCTACACATACCAAATCAAAAGACATTCCAGAGAGATATTTTCATTCTCAATTTACCAATGAAGTCAAGGGCAAAAACAGCAAGAGAATCTAGATCTCTGGAATAACCTTAGGTGGCCCCTCAAAGTTACTGCAACATGAGCAGAGAAATTATAGGGCTGAATTGAGAGATTGCTAAGGTTCCATGTACGTTAAATATGTTTTGTTTAAAAGATTCTCTTTTTGATGGCATCAAGAGTTGAATATAAATGTTCACAGGCAACAAAACTTAAAGCTGAAAATTCTTTGTACTATTTAATCATTTTGACTATAAATAGAAAAAAAATGAATAGACTCCAACTGCAGTATAGACAGGCTATATCATTTATAACTACTGGGATTCTGAGTAATCCCAAATTCTCTAAAATGTTCCTACTTTTCTTTAAGCCTATGTACTGTGTTTACAGAAAATCACAATTTATCCTTCAGACTATTAATAACAAACATGAAAGGAAAGGTGTAATTAGTGATATAAGATGGTTAACCCATAGTGTGTCAGCCTAACAGCATCAAGAGAGAAACAGAAAAAGAGACAGTAAATAAATGGTACATATCAAATATCGCACGGCAATCCCAAATATTGTACAGCAACTGTCAAGGAGGGGACGTGCTTTCAAAAGGAGGGTGACTGCTTCTTTTTGCACATTTCTTTCTCTTTCTTTCTTTTCTTTTGATTAGTGTTTACTTATTTTGCTTTTTCTCCTTTTCTTAAAAGTCTGAAAGAAACTAGAACCTGTTCCAAAGTAGACTCTGCAAAGTAGTACCTAACTCCCTCAACTTTATGTGCTCCACAAAAAGTCTTCAATATTGTAAATCTAAACCATAAATAAGATGCTTAATGTACATATTTAAAACAGGTCATTGCTGACTGTTGTCATAATATTCTCTTAGGTAAATTCTAAACAGACAAAACAACTTCTCTAGTCTTTATCTATGATTCACAGGTAAAATAAAAAAGATAACAATTAATAGTGTTCCTTAAACCTTGGCTTGTGTAAGAGTAAGAGAAAAAAAATTGAACAAGTAGGGTAAGAGACATGGAAAGACAGTCTGGGTTTCTTCTAGCTTTGTATTGCTATGGCAAAGTTAAGGAATCTTGTCTCAAATTCTTCATCTTCAAAATCAGTACAACAGTTCTTATTACTTCTATTATTCACAAAAAATTATTATTTTGTTATTTCTCACATGTTCTGAGGCCCTTAAATGAAAGGAATTCACTGTGGTTAGAGGCTTCAGTTCAGGTAACATTTTCATACTTTTCATAACATTCAACAATTTAACAATTATAATATCCAATATTAAATACATTTACATTACCACAGTGCCTATTTTATACTTGGAAGAAGATGTCCAAGAAGTATTTGTGAGACTTAGGGTAGAGTGCTGGAGAGATTGGATGTCAGATCTGGAATCACGGTAAGTTATTTAAGGCTTAGTTTCCTGAGTTATCAAATGGGAGTAACAATACTAATATATATAGGGTGTTAGAAAGATTATATATGAAATAACGTACATAAAGTCTTGCTCCATTGCCTATAAGTCGCTTAATGGTGACTAACTATTATTAACCTAATCATCTAGCACTTCTGTCCTAAAGGTATCTAGACTAATGGGAGTCGCAGGAATCTCTCAGCAACTTAAGACCAGAACCACTCTGGGGCTTCTGAGTTCCTCAAAACCTAAAGAGAAAAGTGTTGAGGGCAGGATATCCTATCTAAAATACACTTCAGGAGATTTTCAAAGACAAAGTTCCTTTTGGGCCATTCCCAAGGGTTCTGAAAAGGCCCTCATATTGTTTCAGAACCCTGACATGTACACAAAAACTCTTTTGCCTTCCAGGATAGCAAAATAGTTTTATAAGATTAGTGGGATATCTACAGTTTTAAGATGTTCTAAACCACCTCAGTGAACTGAAGGTCACTAATTCCCTCTAAAATTCAGGATGTGGACCAAGAACACCCAGAAGCCTGAGACTTTGGAATGGGCAGTCAGCCCACAGCTGGGGAATTCCAGCATCCTTAGGCAGTGAGGTAGTAAAGAAGCAAAAAGTCCTTCTAATTACATCAGACACATAATAATAATAGATTGTCAACTATTTGTCAAACTCAAAAGTAGCTGCAATTTCAAGATCTTTCTACTATACAGAAACAACTCAAAATATGTCCAAATATTTATTTTTTTTAAATTGTTGTTGTTTACAGTGAAATACTACTTGGCCAAAAGAAAAAGAAAGAAATATTGATACACACAACAATATGGATAAGGCCCTAAAACATTACACTGAACGACAAAAAAAGCCAGACACAACAAGTAAATACCATATGATTCAATTTATATGAAGTTCTAGAACAGGCAAAATGAGTCTATTGTGACAGAAATCAAAATAATGTTGCCGAAGGGGAAAGGGGATTAACTAGGAAAAGGCATAAGGGAATATTATGGGGTAAAGAAAATGATACACACTTTGGAGTGACAGTTTAACATGGGTATATATGTTTGTCACAGCTCATGAGGGGCGGACACTTAAAACCCATACATTTTCTTATATGTAAATCGTAGCCAAGTTTAAGAAATCAGGGGTTAAGCAACATAATATCCTAAAGTTCTAGAGAGGATACAAAGGTAGAGGAGGAGGTCAAGCTATGGGACATACTGAACAGCTGGGGATGGATAGAGGATCCACTGGGATGCCAGCCATAGCTCAGTCCCAGGCCTAAGTAACTAAGTTCCTCATATGAAGTATCACAGACAGTGCTATTTCACTTGTCAGTTTCAGCAGGCCATGCCCACCCATGAGCAGGCATGAAAGAGCAAGTCAAAAAAGTATTACATATGGGGGAGTAGGGGTTCAGAAGACTAAGAGGAGAATAGTGGTTGATTTTATTTAAGTGCAACCTGGTTGTAGACAACATTTCCTACGTATACACATATTTCTCAAGCAAACATCTACACATGGTTGTGTTTTCCTGATGTCTATCAGCCCTTCTTTGTTGCAGATTTGAGCACAGCACATGTTCCAATTATCTCCACTCTTTGTTGCAACTTGCTGAATCTCTGTCCCTTGCCAAAAAGGGGTAGGTGGTGGGTTACATAACAAGCATTGGGGTAGAATCTGTTGCCAAGTCTGCACAGGGAGTTGGCAGAATGTGTGTGGTATGGGTGGGGGCTGGTAGAAGACAGGAAGAGAAGGGGAGACGACAGGAAGAATAGCATTCTTATAGTCAGACTTTGTCAAGGCGGACCTGGCTGGCTACGTGGCTAGTGGAAAGAAGGTCAAAGGGTAGCCAAATTGGAGACAGTGAATAGTCAGTGTATAGGACGCAGGTGGAGTTGTTTTATTACACAAGAGTTTTTCCTCTGGGGTGACGCTTCTGGGAAAAGTCTAAATGACAATGACTTTATGAAGAGTCTTGATCCAAGTGCAACCAAGATGAGATTTTTTGATAACGAGAAAAAGAGAGAGAGCATTTTTCAGGTTAAACGATAAAGCAGCCTTCAACAAAATTTATTCAAGTAACCTAGAAGAGACTCAACAATATGTACATTCCCATCACTTTAGTAAGTAAAGTACTACTCGTGAGAAAGAAGATATTAAATCTGATCTTCTTAGGCAGGCTTAACAGTATCTTATACATTTAGACCAATATGCTATTCAAACTCACTTATAGCTCAGCTGGTATATATTCCATTGCCATGAACTATATTCCCAATTCTATTCAATCCATCTTCCAATCTATGAAAAAATTTATATATTATTAACAAGAATTAATTCCCATCACTAGAAAAAAATTGACAGAAATTAAATACTAAAAGGCAGTTGCTGTAAAGTATATCTGGTACTGGTCCCTTGGAAGACAGAATTATAGAGAGTCACCAATGTACCCCACAAAATGGTTTTTTTGTTTTTTTTTAAAAATCCATATGATCACATGATCTTTAAGTTTCGAAGCAACAGGCAACAAACACCAATGAGCCAAAATAAAAGTTATTTACTAAAGAGATGAATGTTCTGCTTCTTAATGCATAGACTTCCTAGAAGAGGAAGACGTGACAAAGATCGAAAGTTGTTCCACTACTGCAATTACTGTCATAGTTACTACTGCCACACACTTGGCTTTTTTAACCAGTACTACGTGGTTCAGAGATTTTCTGGAACACCAGGGCATCGAACTATGAGGAGGGAGATGGAAGAGTTGATAAAAAAAATTTAAAAAGAGGGCTGAACAAGGAACTGTATGGTGATGGCAGTGATGAGTACACATTTATGTTCTATTAGCCAAGACCAAACTAGATGTGTGTAATGCTGAAAAGCAGATTAAAAACATGATTCTGAACATGGAACTTCCTTAGCTTCCTGGAAGACTAAGGACTAGGAAGAGGTGTCACAAAACAAACACTATTCACTGAGCTGGATGCAAAGTAACGAGGACGGAGTCTATCATGGCATGTTTAATAACATAATTTTGCGAAGGCAAACTAAGGGGTGGTTAATGAGGTTCCATCAAATAAGTTATGTGAATTGTGTCATTTGCAAACCACAAAGTATCACATTAGTTAAGGGAAACATTTGACAAGTAGTTTCTAGTCTCTTGACCAATTCCACATTAGGCAATCTTGCAAATGACATAATTAACACTACTTACCTAACTGGTCTCCATTTGCAATTCATTAGGAATAGTTTTCCAGCAGAATTATGTCCTCTAAAGGTGACCAGGCATGTAAGGGCAGTTAACAAATATGACATACTCAAACTATGATAAAAATGTAGCTGGAGTCGATCACCATGAGTTAAAACCAATGATGTCTTTATGTGCCAAAAAAGCATGGCTTCTTAGTCCCCTTAGACTCTGTGATGGAAGACGAAAACATAGAAGCGTATGTTTCATACATAAGTGTGTGTATATGTGTATAAATTCATCCCACACTTTGAACACTACAGGAATATCAAATGATGAGTTCTACAAACAAAAATCTGTGTGCACTTCCAGGGAAAGAGGGAATAAGCCTGACTAACATAGAACCTCCCATGGTGTTCCAGGACTGACAGCATCAGATGAGCTCGTGGTCCTCAGCTTACTGATGTCCTCACTGCTACTGAGTCTTGGAGCGGAAAGCAGCATGTGCTATTCCCCTGAACCAGCCAATGTGTCGCGAGGCTAGTGGTCTGCAGCTGACCAATTCTTTGAGAAGCATTAGCTTTAAACAAGACATTCCCAGAGTCCCCGGACAGAAGAAAAAACCTGGAAGACTGTTTTCTCAGACACTCATAAATCAAATGGGAGAATCAAATCTAGTGGCGACACATCTTTCATTCTATAACCTAATGCTTTTCTTACAAAAAGCATCACTGAATTCAAAAGGAAAATTAGGGGCACTAGTGTACAAGGGCTTGCAATTAGAGTCAAAAAGAAAGAGGGAGCGAGAAGGAGAGAAATATACTCTTCCCTTGGATTCCTTACTTTTTAAGAGATTTTCAAACAGAAATCAATGACTGCATGCTTGAAAAAGCCACTCCTACTGGCCTCTGTTTCTAACTTGTAAGCTTAAAATCATCATGATTTTATGTTCATCTGGCAAAATCTGTAAGAGAGGAGCATCTATTTCTGATGTGTAAATGACAAATTAGCCAAAATTTTTTCAGATAATGCAGCATCATAAACTTCATATATTTGAGAGGCCAATGCTATAGAATGATAAATGATACGGTGCAGGCCTTGGTTCAACCTACACTAAAATGTCAAGATCATTCACCCAGTGGTAAACTTTTGGAGTACCCCAGAATAGAACTATGGAGACACAAAGACCTTTATAAATGTATTCTATAATATTCTGCCAAATACTCCCTAGAGGAAGATTAAATTCTAGCCCACCATTTTAGAAATAAAGATACTGAAGACCAAAGATGTTTACCCAATCCAATAAGCTTAGACTTGCAGTCCACATTCAAACCCAGATGCACAGCAGAGGAAGGTAAAGAGCAGAGGAGAAAGCAAAAATGGAGATGAATGCACAAAGGTTTCAAAAGGACAATGCCCTGAATACAGAATATTAAATGCATGTCATTCACAAGACACAGGAACTCTTTAAAATTCAAAACAATATTGATTGCAGATATTTTTAAATAGAATTTTACTTGTCAACCATTTTTAATAAGGAACAGAGGGCATAAATAGGACCATTCAATTTTTTTTTTTTAAGTGAAGATGCATTGTATGTGAGAGTACGCAGGACTGGGCCCCACAGGCTAGGCCATAGCCAATGTGCCTATGCCTTGGTGGTAAGATACTCTATTTTTCTTCTGCGAAAACTAATTAAAGCCTTTTCAGTTCTTCGTTGTTGCCGCGTACACTCAAGGTACTTCACGTTTGAAGTATGGATAACAGGATCCACCAAAATGTCTGATTTCACAGTAGAAAAGTATAGTTTTAAAAACCTCTTTAATTTTTTTATATAATAGACTAGTTACTGATTTATATTTATAAATAATGTTACTTCAGACCAAAGCTTGACTTGTAAAAATGTACTTTTAAAAAATACAGTTTCAACTGGATATATATAAGGCAAGTGTAGTATTATGCAGCACAGCACAATCAACTGCATTCAGAAAAGGGAAATATCTTCTAGAACATTCTAGTTCAAAATACGTTGCAGCTTCCAGGTAGCAAAAAAAAGAAAAAAAAAAATCATTCACAAAACTATGCCTTTAGCTGTCCTGGTTGTCTTCTACCTTCCAAACCGTTAGGAAATTTTGGGTCCACAAAGGTATGTTTGTGTAAGTTCTCTAAATGTTGACATCTACTATAAGTAATAAAAAAAATTTTTCACTTTTGACAATTCATTTATTTTACATTGTTTTTCTTTCTAGTCAGATAACTCTTTGAAAATAACCATCTCTATATGCCTAGGTTTCCTCACCAGAAAGAGGAAGATAATAACTGCTTACCTTAAGAAGACTCGTCCTACTCCCCAGGGATATTATAAGGATTAATGAGAAACTAAAGATACAGTGTTGTAAGCTATGCAAAAACGGCAGCTCAAATACAGAAACAATGATCATCTTAAGCTATACTTTCAACAGAGACCCTTATAATGTTGTAACTATATCTACCTGTTCCTCTTCTAAGCTATCACGTAGACGTTAGATCATGTATGTTTCAAAATGATAATTTGTTGATCCAATTTTGTTGATGACTTATAAAGCCAATCACCTTTGATTTCCAGTTATAAGCAAAATCAGACTCATTTTATATTTCCCTTTATTACTCTGACAGATTCTAAATGCAGCTTGAATTTACTGTGGCTTCAAACGATTCACATTACAAAGATTTCTGTCACTGAACTGGGGAAAACATTACATGGTTTGGGTTTCTTACCCTCCACCAGTCACTTGTCCTAGAAGCTAAAGAGAACTCCCAGCTCTCCGGCTGAACATGGCTGGGAGCTCATTAGGCTGTTCCTCACGTTAAATTACTGAAAAGGGTGATGTATTTATAATACAGCTTGCGATGCTATAAAATGGCTCATCAATCTGTTTTATTCATGGAAAGTCCACATAAGGCCACTAGTCTGTTACTGGCAATAAACCTTGGGTGCGTCTTCAAAAGACCTGCATATTAGATAGTGATTTATGTCTCTGTCCAAGAAATCAAACATGATACTAACAAGGCAAGGGATAACTCAACTGACACTTTCAAAAGCAATATAATTTTAGTAGTAAATCAAGAGTGTATAACATATACGAAGAAGAGAGAAAGACGATTAGCATGTATATATTAAAAGAAAAGTAGAGTGTTTAAAAAAATACCAATTCTGAGTGTTCAGATCTTAAACCATTCCTAATCTGTTCTCTGCATTATCTTTCTTACATGGCATTTCTTACATAGCATATGCATTCCTCATACCCTATTTTATAACTAGGATATTCTTTTGTAAAGACATTGATATATCCTAAACGGTTTGCCTTTTTATTTTTTTAATACTCAAAGGCAGAGTTGCTCAGCTGTTCTTACCTTCGAAATGTAAATCTGTTTTGGATGAGACATAAAGACCCAACAAAAAGAACATGAAATATTTAGAATCAACGTAAGAATGGGTCTTATTATATTGTTTTCAGATAATAGCACTTTCATTAGAAATTTTTTCTCTTAGGCATCTTTTAAGTAAACCCCAGTACTACACAGAGATCTCACACCTTAATAACAAGTAAAAACTGACTATAAAACAATTGATTTTTTTTAACCATTAGGTTTTCTTTTAGGTTGCCACACAGTCACTTAAACAGTATGAATGTGAAAATGTAGATGTAGAGAATAAAAGGGTTTCTCATACGAGTGAATAAAGAATGCAAGATGCCTTACATACACGAGCTATCTTTATCTTCAATAATCTACTTTAAAAAAACTCATTTTAATAAAATATTACAGTGAGTTATGCAAATTCAATACACTATCACATACACTGAACCTGTCTACATTATTTTATTTGTAAAAGAGAATCCTCATTTTTAAAAGAGAGGTTTTTATATCCTAAGTGCACACGACCTCACCACTTTTCTTCCCTATCAGTGTATCTTATATTGTCCTTTGGCAAAACTGGAGAAAGCTACTGGAGCCTTCTTTGTGGACAGCTTAATTTTATGAATAGGAGTCATACACATAACAGCATTCCTAAAAGTGAAAGGGAGAAGGCGTCTTCCCAGTTATTGTTAGTCAAAATAAAGCACTCAGCTTCGACAAAGAGTGTTTCAACAAACATCTTCCATTTCACTCAAGGTGAGCAACTCCGGCAAACTGAAGTCTTGAGGCACCAAGCCCTATGCTTCTGGAAGGGCACCTTGAGGTCTCTTCTTCCTAAGCTTCATGTTTTGAACTCTTGATTTCAAAATCTTGGGGATTATATGTTGGTGTTTATATTTGACCAAAGCAAATATGAATTCTAAATTACAAACTAGTATTTTCAGCTAAAAATTATTGATTGTCAAAACAAATATAATTTTTTAAATACTACAAAATGATTTGAGTACTGCAGAGTTTAAGACTATAAAGACAACTCTGGATAGAGACAACTCTGGATGAGTCTATGTAGTTTTACTATTAAGCAACTTTTAAAATAACTGCAGATCAAGTAAGTGTGACTGACAGTTGATTACGCTTCCCCATATCTCACCTATTACCAAAGCTTTTGAAATAGTAGAGGGGGAAACTCAACAAAACAAACAAAAAAAATTTAAGTGTCCACACATGGAAATTTCTCCTTTGATATGTAAAACAGAAAATAAACTATCTTCTCTTGCCTCCTCAAACATAAAATGCACACACATACACAACATTGACCAGACATCCTTTAGGTTATCTCACAAATAAAATAAAAAGGGCTTCTGTTTGTTCATTCTGAGACACACACAAACACAGGCACACATACACTCACTCCAAGATTCCTGCCTCCGATCTTCTGTCACAAGGAGCACCCTGGGGGCCAGGCGGGGGAAGTGTTTGGGAAACAGAGGGAGCCCTTTCAGCAGGCATCGGTTTCTCTCTGTGCCTGTGAAGTGGACATTGGCATATCTTGCCTAGGCTTTTCCTGTGGGGTTCATCTGGTCGGCAGGGTGGGGAATAGTTGTCTGCACCATACCAAGGTCAGCCTGCCAGGTCTGACAGTCTCTGTCTCTGTACAAAGAAAAGAATCAATACTTTTGGACTACGGCTGTGCCCTCAGTGTAAAACAACAAACATGCAGCGTCTGACATGTTTCTAGGTGATTTGTGGCAGAACCTCTTGTCTGATCTGTATCCAGGAGCTGCTGTGTTACTGCTCTTTGCTTTTCGCCTCCCCCACCGCCTTCTTCAGCCCCCCTCCTGCCAGCCCCAGCTCTGTGATGTCTAATACTTTACTCAGGTACAGAGGCGGGTGTTCTACCCTACAGCTACTTGTCACTCAATAAATCACACCTACGAGCACAGGCTGCACAGAGTGATCTGGGCTTTAACAAAGGATCAGAGGGACAAAGTGCAGGCAAGATACTGTAATTATAACAAAAACAAAACATTCAGAGAGAGGGACAAGAGCACAGGCTCTTAGGTGTGGGTGAAATGTCACTAGAAATTGGAGTTTTTGTCCTCTTTTTTGGTTTCACTCTTTTAATTTCACTCTTTTAGTACAACTCTCCTGTCTTTCCTCTGCCTCTCCCCACCATTTATTTTTGTTGCGCTTGTTCATTTCTCTTCTAATTAAAGGCATAACATAAGCATTATTAAAAAGTCCGTTAAAACAAACAATGCTCATCCCAGATGTTAAAATGTATATGAGTTGTACTAAATGAGAGATATTTTTAATAAATATCTTTAGTTTGTATCCTTATCTAAAATATTTAGGCATACAGGCCTCAAATCCTCCTGAAACTGCCCAAAAGATAAGAAGATTACCACGAGACTGCTATTAATTATGACTTGAACTTAATTATTTGAACAGTCATTAGATGATTTCACTTATACAAAAACACATTTGTTTTGTCTGACTGCGTTAATTTGTGCAAACATTTCTTCAGTAAAATGTTAATATATATTATATGTTACTCCATTTGCTTTCGAACAATTTTATACTAGAGCTGTTCTTTTTTACCCATCCCCCAGGCCCCCAAATTTTATTTTCCAGAGCCTGAACCATTAGCCAAGTCAGGTAAGAAGGTTTTGGACAGTTTCTTCTGTTCTAAATATTTTAAATGCAGCAGTTTGAGTTATCCCAGCAATTTCAGTCACATCAGACACCTCTTAATGCAGGAAAAATGATGTTCCATCATGGAGGTCTTGCACAAGCCTCTACTGTAACTGTTGCTGATGAAAATAAAAGTGAGTTAGAATAGCTCTACACTTCCTTCCTAGTCAATCAATGCCTGACAGCACCAGTTCCTTCAGCCATGTACTTCAGCGATGATGGATCAATAACTGTGGTTTAACAACAGGGAGCCACCAATCATTATACGAATGATTAAAAGGGGTCTCACTCACATACACCGCTGCAGACAGACTAGGCCATGAGAACAGAATACTTGCCACATTATGCTTCATACTACAGAAATTCAGGTAAAGCAGGGAAAATAGGGGAAGGAAAACATTAAGATACGGCATAAAGGGAATATCAAATGCTTCATGACTGTGCTAATTTTCAGCCACTGCTGTCTTAGACGCTAATTCTCCAAATTCACCACAATGTAGTTGAATAAAAGCAAAAAAGGGCAGGGGGGACAGCTTATTGCTAAATTCTATAAAGCATCAATGTATTAAGATTACTTGGAATTTGCTCTACACACACCCATAGGCCCTACCTGCCTAGAGTGTGAGACTCAGTTCACTATCTTAGAAATCTCTGTGGCACTGACTTATTTTTATCACACTCTATTAAAATTCCTCCTTGAATAGCTATGTGAAAAGGCTATGTCTAAAAGGTTCTAATGGTGTAGGGATGTTTTATCCATGAATAAATGAAGTCCATAGTATAGAACATATGTTTAGCCATTATTGACAAATTAATGAAATAACTGAATCAGACTTTTTAAAAATCTAGTATCTTTTTAAAAGAACTCTAGCAAAAGATATTGCACAACTTTCCTCATGTACCTATTACAGAATATTACCTTGAATCCACTTATTACAAAGCAAAGCACCATAAATTATGAAATTAAACTATCAAACTCTGTCTCTTTTGGAAGGGCAAAATTCCCCACAATTGCTGACTTTCCTTTCTCGTTTGTCTGGAACAGTAACGAAGGACTGCCCTACCATGTAGTCAGACAGCCAATGAACACATGCTGATTGAGGGGGAGGCAGTCTCAGCACTGTTCTCGCAGCCATGGACGCGCTGACCTCTGACGGCAATACATATAAAACCATAATCATCATGCATTATAAATACTTCAGAAAAGCTACGTATAGGGCAGCATTCCTAACAGTGTCACCCAGGAAACATTTGGGAATGTCTTGAGACATTTTTGGTTGTCACAACTGGGGGTGGAAGTGGGGCAGTTACTGGTAACTCTGGGTAGAGGACAAAGAAGCTGCTAAATATTCTACAATGTACAACACAGCGCACCACAACAAAGAATTATCCAACACAAAATGTCACCGGTTCCAAGGTTGAGAAGCCCTGTGTTCCGGGAACACAGAAGAGAATGTGCTTACCTCTATCCAAAGAAGAATAGCAAGAGTGAAAGCACAATGGAGGAAAGGGGGAACCTAACTCATCCACAAAAGGAGGAGACAAGAAAGGTGGCTAAAAGAAAGCACAAGAGATGACAACGGGCCAGACCATGCTGAGGAGTTTACATCTCATCCAATACACAGTAGAACTACTGCAGGGCGGGGAGGCGCGCAAGACACAAGGCTCAGATCTGCATGTTAGATTACTCTGATAGTAATAGGAGAGAAAACCTAAAGAATGCTCAAAGTGAGGTCTGAAATCAGGAAATAATCGGAGTCTCTCCCCACCAAAGATTTATTGAGGTATAACTGGTATACAAAAAGCTGTATAGAACTTATCATGTCTACAATTTGGTGAGTCAGACATATGCCTATGCTCATGTTACCATCACCACAATCAAGGTAATAAACATATTCATCATCTCCAACAGTTTCCCTATCTCCCTTTAGGTTTTTTGTTTGCTTTCATTTTGTTTTGTGGTAAGAACACTTAACATGAGAACTACTCTCCTCACAGAATTTCAAGTACACAATACCTTATTGTTAACTACAGGCACAATATTGTACAGCAGATCTCTGGAGCTGACTCATCTTGTGTAACTATAAATGTATATCCCTTGAACAACAACTCCTCATAATAAGAACCTTTACAAGATTAGAAGCAATGAGAGTGCAGAGTAATGAACGGGGAACGGCAGCATTTAGTTGCCATTTCAAATTGGGGAAGGAGGTATGAGCTAGGGAAAAGAGGGACCTAGGATGACATTCTGGTTTGTAGCCTGAGTAGGATATCTACAGATGGTGATGGCATTTAGCGTACAGCAGAGTCTGGCTGGAGGAGGGCAATCAATGGTAGATACTGAAAAATTTAGCTTGTGACTGGCTTAGTTCTGAAGTGCATCAACCATGAGAGCTGAGCTTACAGATATGAAGCCCAAAGATAAGTCTGGGCTGGTTGGGTGGTTATCAGCAAATCAGTAGGAATTAAAAATAATAGGAATGAGTACAGTTGTCCAAAGTGTGTAGGAGAACACCCAGTATAGAATATCTGAGAAAGATTTATGTTTAAAAGGACACAAAAGATGAACTAGAAAACAAGGAGTTAGAAAAATAAAGATAGAACTGGAAGGATGAAGAGTCAGAAAATCCAAAGACTCGATGGAGGACAAAAAGTGGTCAGCAGCATCACATGTCACAGGAAAGTAAGTAAAAAAACAGAAATGCTGCTATAATATGTATCAGATGAGAGGTCAGCTCTCCAGAGCTGCTGTTGTGGAGAAGAGCAGAAACAGAAGCTAGACTGCAGGATGAGGAAACAGGAATTTTATATGTCTCTCTTTCTAAAGTCTGAGTTCTGAATTAAAGGTGAGAGAAAGGGTTTGCCAGATAGGAACAGAGGTGTGACTTGGCCATCTATATGCTGAGGGGAATTAGCCTGGACCAGAAAGAGGCTTATCTTATATTTATAATAGGAATGAACCAGAAATAAATTATAGGAGAATTGTGTTATCCATATGATGGAATAAAGTGCAAACTCTAAAGATGATAGAACGTTGTTCATAATATTATACACACACAAATATACAAATATATCAATGATATATTACAACATATCGAAGATATTATATATAGCATACTATGATGTCAGCTAAAGCATAATTTGGGGGCTATACTGGATACATAGGTGTGCTTATCTTAGGGTAGCTAGGGTTACAAATTATGTTCTTGCTTTTCATAATCACTGATTTTCTAACATTGTTATATTTAAGATATGCAATAATATATTTTTAAAGGAATCAACCCCTTAAGTAGGAAAAACAGAGTTTCAATAATAGACCAGGATTCCTGGGGCAAGAGACAGGATGACATCCAGAGCATCCACAGGTGGAAGGAGGCAATAATTTGCAAAGGAGTTGAGCATCTCTGCATTGTCCTGCCAACTGTCTGGCAATTTAGAAATTCTCCAAATCAGTAATATCTGTAGAAGGAGTAGAAATTTTCATTGTTAAACTGTTTAGAATTACCAAAATTTTCAGTATGTATATTAAGGGTTTTTGTAATAATTTCAAAGCATGGAAAAACAACAAACAAACAAACAAAAAAAACAGCTATAAGGCTGGGGGCGGGGGTGGTGAGGGGATTGTGTGTAAGGAAGAGGACAAAAAAAGAAAACAAAACATTGAGGAGCCCAGTATATTTTAATTTTTCTAAATGCCACTGTGAAACAAGGACACCTCGGTTTATACTGCCTGAAACTAAAACACACATTAGCCTGGCCAAATGCTTGGCTAAATACTTGTTTTTACCATGAATAGCTCCCATATTGTTCAGCATATCACCTTCTGGATTCCGTAACTTTTTTTTCCCTTCAAATGGTCTAAGCCACAATTAGAGGGAACAGTTCCAATGTCAAATTCTTAGCAATTCCCTTATCCTCCCAAATTCTGGGAAAGATCATAGGTCTTGCAAGTATGTGCCCAACCCTTTTCCTCCCCAGCATCAATAAACAACTTGGTCTGTCTCTTAGGGAAAGGCTACATTTTGCCACACAGCTAATTCACCAAATATCCCAGAACAATCTAGCTATCAATCATTGTCAGTGGCCTCTTTCCCCAGATGTGGAGGGTACTCTTTCTTTTGCTCACAGCTCCCCCTTTTTTTCTCTTAAACTGTGTTACCTATGAGAAGTTGGCAATGGCTGAGGGACACATGACCTGTTGACCTGGCAATATCCTGGCAGAGGATATTAAGAAGACAGTTTACATTATCTTAAAATTATCAACTAGGTTCAGAAAAATAGATCAGGGTAACACACAAACCACTGCTTATCACAATAGTCTCTTTCTTAGAATGTGATTAAACTTAAGCATGAGTTCACTTGAGAGCTAGATCCTGGAATGGCAGCTGGGTTACAGAAGGTACTCAACAAATATTGGCTGGATGCACGACAAGCGTATGGGTAAATGGCAAATGGATTTAAGAGGGGACATATGAACACACACACATGCACATATTTACTTAATGTAGAGGGCCCTAACTCCTAACAATAGTATTATAGTCAAATTCCATCGTACTTTCATGTAAAAAGGCTATCCTTTTCATCGTGCTCTTCTGAAATTTCAGTACCCTTGTCCACTGAACCACCACGCTGCTTTTCAAAATCACCAAGCTTGTTTCTCCATCAGGGTCTTTGTCATTTTCATTCTCTCTACTGTAACACTTTTCTTCCAGATCTGTGCAGGGCTCACTCTCTCATTTTATTTAGGTCTCCGCTCAGTTGTCATTTCCTCAGAGTTGCCTTTTCTGGTCACACCATCTAAAGTAGCAGATGCCTCCCCATCCTCACTCCCCATCCCCTTACTCTTCTTTTTTCTTCATAGCGCTTAATGCACTCCATATCTATTTTGTCTGTTGTTTACTATTTGTCTTTTCCACTAGAATATAATCTACAGGAGGAAAGGACTTTGTCAAAGTCACCACTGTACCCTAAGCAACCAAACAGATGCCTGAACCAGAATTATATGCTCATTAATATTTGTTAAATGAATACAAATTATTCTCTGCAAATAATTTTATAAATCCATCATCTCATCTCCCAGTAGGACTCACCCAAAACAGGGACCCCCAATGATACTATGCTCTTAGCACTCTGCTCATGCTGCATCCCTCACCTGTAATGCCCTGGACTTTGGATTTCCCCTTCAAACTCCTCTGGTTAAACATCAAGAACCAACTCAAATAGCACTTCATTTCCAACCTTACTCCACAGAAAAATATTACTGCTTCTTTAGCTGTACTTCCTCTGATTCTTAATATATACCACTTCTGTACTACTTAGCACTTTTCATTAGCTCCTTTTTTATGTGTGCACCTCCTACTCCTGAGAAGAACTTAACACATTGACTGCCACGTGAGTTGTATTTAACTCAGGCTACTTTTGAGGCCAGGGCCTCATGAAGCAAAACCCTGCAATTGGTTTGTGAAAACCTTACTTGTTTATGTTCTTACTGTTACAATTAATATTTACAACTTAATTCTAAAAATGTGGATTGCATTGCATATAACTCATGCACAGAAAACAATAAAAAATGACAAATTAGAAAGGATCGTTCTGTTTTAATAAAACACTGTGGCCCCAGGGGAAAAATTTTTTTTTTCTAGTGTGGCAGTCAACATGTTAAGGTATCCATTAGCATGGATTATAGTTGGCCTTCACAAATAAAGCCAACCTTCTTTGGACAGCAGAAAAAAGAGAAAGAAAAAAAGGAAAAAAAAAATGCCTGCAGAGTGTGCCAGGCAACATGACTGCTGTACAGTCAGTCCTCTGTGTCTGCAGTTTCCGCATCCATGGATTCAACCAACCACCAATCAGGAATATTTGAAAAATAAAAATAACAATACAATAATGAAAATAATACAAATTTTAAAAAAATACAGTATACCAATTATTTATATAGCATTTACATTATATTAGGTATTATAAGTAATCTAGAGATGATTTCCAGTATACGGGAGGATGTGTATAAGTTATATGCAAATACTATGCCATTTTATATAAGGGACTTGAGTATCCTCGGATTTGGGTATCCATGGGAGGTCCTGAAATCAATTCCCTGCAGATACAGAGAGATAACTATACATGATCTCGTTTAATCCTAAGTAGTCTAAAATGTAAATACCATTATTCCCATTTTAAAGGTAAGGAAACTGAGGCTCAAGGAAAGCAATTAACCTTCCCAAGGTCCCATAGTAGAAATGATTTTATAACTACAACTTGCTTTCTCCATTCCTAAAGGGAAGGAAAAGGGTGGAGTCTTTACTTTGTTCTTATATTATCAGAAGAACAAGATGTAATGGTAATACACTCAACTTCTAACAAGAAAACCTGGGGTTTAGTCCTGCTAAAGCTAGTCCTTACTGGCTTTGTGAGCTTAGTTGGGTAAACCACGTAACCTCCTTCAACCAGTGTATTCATTTGTGAAACAGTAGGTATCACCTGCCCTACCTAAATCACAAGTAGATTAGGAGACTACTTCAGCCATATGTGGGAAAGTGATTAGTAAACTACATAGCTCTATATTAGCTCCCCAGAGATGAAAGTCAAGCTTGGGTCCATATTATAGAAGACTCTAGAGTCCTCTGCCTCATTATGTCAGAGGCTATTAAGGTTTAGTGTTATCAGTTTCCTCCCTGCTCTCAGGGACTTCCTTAGTCACAAGCCACAATATATTTCTATTGCTTTGGAGACTCCTACTAAAGCAGCCATGAACTTCTAATGATCTCATTTTCTTGTCTATTTTTAAAGACTGTATGTGTGTGAGAGAGAGTTTTGTTGTGACAGAATTCCCTGAATTTAAAAAACATCAATAAATAAATTTCTCAAAATGTTTCTAATGTGTATGTAAATACACATAAGAAAAATATTTTTATATGTCCATTACAGAATTAAATGTTAGCAGAGTGTTTTTTTAAAAAAAAAATATTTGTTGAATAAAACTAATCTGAAATTATTTAAGCCAACTCCTTAGCTTCAAAGACAAGTAACAGAGCAGGGCCTAAGTTTTGAGTGTGTAGATAACCACACTAACAATCATCTTCAAACCACCAGTTATTTGAAACAGCTGCAAACATGTTTCCCTAGAAAAACGAATTGGGATTTAAGGGCTTACAAGGTGATGGTAATTTAGTTAACCATTCAAAAGGAAATTTCTATTCAACCCATTAAACTCTCAATATTTCTCCTGGGGGGTGGGTACATTCACATATTAGTTCTTGAGTGTACTTTATGTACTCAAAATAGATATTCTGGGCCTCCAAATGGTAGATGTTGTGATGCTACGAACTTAAAACATTTTAGAGCACACAGCTCAAGAAAGTAAACACAACAAACCTATCAAGTATGCTACAGGGCAAGGACACATTCTATTCTATGCTAATCAGACCACATCTCCAATATTTTCTTTAAATTCTAGGAGTCATACCTTAAAAGAAATACTGATTACAAAGGGGCAGAGCCAGAGATAACTGGCCAGACTTTAACTCACCACAAGAGAGAAAATAATCCAATTTAAAACAGAAAAAGGAATGAACATTTGACAGCTTAAAATCAGACAGAACATTCCACTACTTCCTTCCCTAGAAACATCATTTTTAAAAGGTTACTGAAGCGGGCCGGGCGCGGTGGCTCACGCCTGTAATCCTAGCACTCTGGGAGGCCGAGGGGGGCGGATTGTTTAAGCTCAGGAGTTCAAAACCAGCCTGAGCAAGAGCGAGACCCCGTCTCTACTAAAATTAGAAAGAAATTAGCTGGACAACTAAAAATACATATAGAAAAAATTAGCCGGGCATGGTGGCACATGCCTGTAGTCTCAGCTACTCGGGAGGCTGAGGCAGGAGGATCGCTTGAGCCCAGGAAGTTTGAGGTTGCTGTGAGCTAGGCTGACGCCACGGCACTCACTCTAGCCCAGGCAACACAGTGAGACTCTGTTTCAAAAAAAAAAAAAAAAAAAAAAAAAGGTTACTGAAGCAATGGTTTTTATTCAAGTGTTAAACAAATACCTCTGAAGTTGCTGTTATGCCAGTCAGCGCCCTAAACAGTAAGGATGTAAAGAGGAAAACTCATGATCTGCCTTCAAGGAGGTCACAGTCTGTTTTGGTTGCATCCTTCCGAATATCTAATCTACTTCATTATAAAACGAAGCAATTTCATCTACATCTCTAACACCTCCCCACTGCCTGAAACAATCCCAGTGATCCACGGGCAGTCCACTATATTTTTGAACTAACACAAACATGGGTTCTAATCTTCCAACAAGGTTATTTATTCCAGCTCTGTGACTTTGGGCCACACTATAACAAGAAAGGACTGAATTAGATGATCTCTAATATTCTGATATTCTTGGTACTAATATTCTACTTCTTAAAACATTTGCTCTAAAATTTTTTTTGTGTAACTGCACTCAGGTAACTTACATGCAAGTTAAAAAAACAAACAAAAAAAACCCTATAGCACTTCAAAAATCTCAAAAAGAGGGATCATATCCTTAATACCTTCAGTTCAAATATGCCTTCTGGGATAACTAATCCAGTGAACAAATTTTAAATTGAAGAACGACGTATGAATATTATTTCCTTACTTTAAGTAAGAAAGAAAAAATCCAAAAGTGGACACTTACAAAAACAGATTTTCCAAATAAACGTTTGCCTTAATAAGCAATTTCCTGTTTGAGTAAATGTTCTGTTAAACCTATAGAACTTGCCTAGAGTCTAGCTATAAAGTCCAGCTATATTAAGCATATGGTCCAAAATAGAGGGCAAAATCCAACAAGCTAGCCATTATTATTAGAGATCTGCTATGCAAAACTAGACCTTCCATTAATCCTCAATTCCTTGCTTTTATCTTGCTTCTCTAATTAGGTCTTCATTTTTCCTGTTTCCCAAAGGAAAGGGAAATACCATGACAAGAAAAAGACAAAATCTGGAATCATGAAGTCAGTGTTCATTTCCTGCCAAACACTGAGCTTGATGGGGAATGCTCCATGTCACTGACTTCCTACACAT
The DNA here is from genome assembly GCF_000956105.1 of Propithecus coquereli. Classification (NCBI taxonomy): domain Eukaryota; kingdom Metazoa; phylum Chordata; class Mammalia; order Primates; family Indriidae; genus Propithecus; species Propithecus coquereli. Next base: position 3,978,717 of record NW_012155840.1, read on the forward strand.
ACCCTAGAGTCCCAAGGGTGTCCTCCCTCCCAAGCCAGCCCTTGCTTGGCTGGCACCTACCCATGCTGTTGCTCATTAGCATGCTAATTCTTCCCCAATGCTGCACTTTGCCCAGAACACTGATGATTCTCACTAGCCCCCAACCACACATTCATGGGGCCAGAACTTTCCTATCCAACAAAGTTCCACTACACCTGTACCAAATGGTGGCCTTGACTCATAAAGTCATAATCACTTTTTGTTCAGGGCTTCTGTCCCATTATCTGGGACTCTTCCAGAACACTGAAGAGAATTTTTGGCTTTGTAGAAAGCAACTGCACCTTCAGGATTTCTGTATGTTGTAAAAATTCCTATAAATTGCCTATATCCTAGTCTGATCTGATGTTAGTCAAGATGCTCACCAATGACGGATTCATGAAAATGAGATAGCAGGGGCAATAAAAGCATTTGGGGGAAAAAGAGGGTATCTACAAGAGACCATGGAGAACACTGTTGTCTTCAGCTGAACAAGTTTTGCTCCAGGAATAAACTCTCAGAGTTCATGTCAATGTGAAATATGAGAGCATTGGAATGTTTCGTCTACACTCATCAAGTGTTATACTAATGCTGAATATACTCTGCCTATTCTGATTCTGAGAACTTTTTCAGAAATCAGTGAAATGCCTTCCTTAAATCATAGCTACTACCCCAAGCTAGACCTATAACTTCTTTTAGGTTGAGCAGTTCTTATTATCCTACTTTACTGTTTGACATTATGTTACCGACCATGAAGATGTGTTTAATATTTGACTAGCATCATGAATTTATAGTTAAGAATAATTTAGAGATATGAAAATTCATGTGGACAATTTTTTAACAGAACAAAATTTATTTCTTCTGAAACCAATCCATCAAACACAATAATCTAGGTACACTGGAGTTAGATCGTTCACAAATACGATCATATTTGCAATCCTAAGCATACAGACCAAAGACCCTCTAATTCCATGTCCTCTAACTTCTTTTTAAAAGTTGCAGCTGAAAACTTCCAAGTTTTCTTTCCTTCATAATTAGGCATTTGATTTAAAAAAAAATAAGCCTAAAAAAATCTGTAAACATATACTTCCTACCTATTCAACACTTCCTAGGAAATCATTGATAACTAATTTAAAAAGTACTTACTAGAGTGATTAGGTTTTTCAGTTATACTTACAGTAAGGATTTCTCAGATTAAAAATATTAAAGAAACTATCTTTAACATTTTATTTATCAATTTGTTTTTTTCTTTGTGCTATTTCAATAAGTATCTGCTCTTGTTTACAGAACACAGTAATTTTAATAATTACTTCACTGACAATTCCTTTAAGTTATTTCTTGTATAAAATCTGGATTTCTATTTCAATAAATAGGAGGTCATGTGGTTTAGTGTATTTTTTCCATGAAATACATTTTTTCTGTGAAGATCTATCTTCTAACATACTTTCCTCCAGAGCTCTAGTTTGCCAGAGGGCATCTCTATCTGGTTTTGGTCTCATCTTCAATTCTGTTTTCTTCACTCTGGTAATTTTGGCATTCCCTTGATCTCTGCCATGTCTATTGCAAATGTCCTCTCCTATAACTCTATATAGAAGTTTCATTTTGTTTTTTCTCGACATCATGAATCCTTTAATAAAATAGGCAAGTAGTATTAAAGATACTTAACATGCTTTATGAAAAGAAACAGCAGCTTAAAAAAACACATGCACAAAAAGGTTACTGATTACTTTCAATTATCTAAATCTGTGGTCCCCAAACCTCCTGGTCCTGTGGTACCCTGCGTTTTCTTGGTTCAAACTTGGTATCTAAACGGCAAGTATATCTGTTTTGCTGCCCATCTAAAATGTAATCTACACTAAACTAATCAAAGCAAGATTCATACATATTTTTGAGGTGACACATTTTTAATAAATTTTTCAGTTTGAGGAAGAGCTGTCTATTTCACTTAAATGTAATTAGCATTATTCAATCTGAACATTTTATTTGCTTGATTTTTTCTTTTGATTTTTTTTCTGCTTTAGTTTACAGAGTTATAAAATGCACATATAAATTCAAATATTTCTGAACTTGTACTAGGGTGATAATTCACTCTGAAAAAATTTAAAGCCAACAAAGAACTCTGTCGGTTTCCTATTTCCACTAAAGAGCCAAATACTAATTTCAGAGAGGTACACATTACAAATACACACACACACACACACACACACACACACACACACACACACAAGTGTCTTGAAAGTACTGTCACTAGAATACATGCTTTGGTTGTTTACCCAGGAATGGTAATGAGATATGATGATCTTTCCTTAGCCAAGTCCTCCGTTGTAATAATAGCAACCATTTATTTAACAGCTAAGCAACATTTGGAGTGCTGTCTATGTTTATTCAAGAGGTTTTTCCCTTTGCAAATCTAACCGGCCCATACAAGAATAAAATCCACAACCAGGCTCTTGTTGGTTCCATGCTCTACTCAACTGAGATAGGCAGTACAAACAACTGAAGTATTGTTACTAGACAAGCTCATCAACAACATAGTTAATTGAAAATTAACAGTAGGACTCTCTACTTAATGCCAAATGTAGTCATTTGAAGTAGTCATCCTCAACAGCCCAAGAAAGCAAGCTGATTCCCAATTTTCAGAAAGTGAGAATTATCTAAGCAAACTTTACTTTTAACTTCTTATTGACATAATTAAATTAAATGAGATACTTATTCTTTTGATAACATTTCATTTTCTCTCTAGCATATATTATTTGGATATAAGTAAACAAGAAATGTTTTGAAACCAAGACATTTACTAGATTCTTAATATGGAAAATTAAGGAAGGTACACACCAAGTTTATACAAAGAGAATTCAATATAGCATATTTTTTGAGAACCTACTATGCTCCTGGCACTATGCTGGATAACAGAATATGCAAAGGTGAACAAAACTTTATTCTTGTTTCATCTTTTAGTTGAGCTTGCTTATATCTCCACTCTACCTGCCACACAAAAACACTGTCTATTTAAAAAGTTGACTAAAAGTTTATTCCCTATGTGAATTCTTCCTTGGTTTTCATGTTCTCTGTGACTCCACTTACCACATTCATTCATCAAGCAATTATTAGATACCTTCCCACTAAGTACCAGGCACAATGAGACTTTAAAAATGAACAAGACTAAACCTGTCCCCTAGGAAGATCACAGTTAGCAAAGCTATCTTGGAAACACCAGCTTATTCTTATGCAACTTTAATACTGCCAGTAACTGGCATACCATAGGAGCTCAGTATGTTAATTCTGTACCCTATGAAAGGAACTTTAGATAAGAAATCAGAAGACCAAGTGTGACCACAGTTTGTCATTGTGACACTCTGGGCGTTACTTTCTTCATCAAACAATGAGGTTGTTATCACTGTCCCACGTGATCTCAGGGTATTCTGGTATATGAGTGAATATTCTGATTTCAAGATAGAGGGATAAACACATTTAACAATCTCAGGATGTGCTTTAAACAATTTTAAACCCATCTAAGCTATGATTAGTTCAATGACTAGGTCTATGCTGAAATCACATCTTGAAACATTATTGTAACCATTATTGTGGAATTTACTTTCTGATTTTGATATATTGAGTTCTTTTCTTGTCTTCCCTTACCCATAGATGTATAATTTGGGTCTGCTGTATTCTTTCAAAAGAAGAATTGGCAGGATGGTTGCTGTTACTTAGGATAAGTGTGTAATCTCTTTGACTTTCTCTTGTTGGGCAAACTGCCCAGTGAATATCAATTTTTTTAGAGCTACAAATATGGTTTTAATAGATTCACAAATTTAAAATTATTAGAATTCAGAGCACGTCTCTCCTAGGGTGAGCAAATAATTCACAACAATCCATGGAGATGCAAAGGAGATGACAATGGATCAATCCGCATGTGAATAAGTTGACACAGTGGTTTACTGCTTCTCCTACCTCTACAGACACAATCTCACCACTATACACGATATTTTCATACGAAAAAAAATGCTTCAGTCTATGGGAGTTCAAATTAGTCATAATATCCACTTTGGGGACTGAGGAAGACTTACTGTAAATCAGCCACTCAGAAACCACATTTGACATATTTTGGTTATAATGTAACTATAAGTTGCATGATATTGTACATATTGATTGGAGTTTGCGATTATAATGGAAAGCAATTGCCATACATTGAAAGTGACCAACCACAAGAAAGAAAATTGTTCCTGAAGAGCCTGAAAAGGGAGTCCGTTTTCTTATAATCTAAAACTCCTTATCCTCTAGATGGTATACTCTATTGCACCCTTAAGGTTGCATTTTTCCCTTAAATGTGCTAAGGTATCTTAACCTCAAATCATGCAAAGATCCAACTCCTTCAGACCAAGAGAAGGTTACAGCAGAGTGAACTGCATTTTTTCTTTATTGAAACAGTACTGGTTATTATGAATTGGAGCAAAAGAGCAAATTGGAAGAACATCTCACAGGCTAACAGCTCCCAATTGATGGAAGATGTTTTAACAGCTATAAATTCATATTAGAATCTGCCTCTGTTGTTTCTCTGTCCTGGTTTTTCACCTTTAAAAAATACAATAATTTACTGAGGGAATTATGGTATGTCAGATATTGTGCTATGCATTTCATTTACAAGGTGTTCCTTCCATCTACCTGTACAAATCGAGCATTTGTTGTTCTTTACTCTCTTAAATTATCACTCCTATAAGCATTATGTATTTCTTTAAAAAGAGGAACAGCCAAGAAGAAAAGAAATCAGATACCACAGAGAAAGAAATTAAGATCTGTTCATTCACTTAAAAGAAGCACAAGGTGTTAGAGACTTTAACTGTGGCTTAGAGTGTCTCGTATGAAACTTTGATGTTGTCTGTTCTTCTCAGCATGATCCATGATAATAAATAACCTTACAATTTGTGGACCATGGCTCCAAAAAAAAAGTATGTAACTACAATAAAAAGAACATATATAATAATTGTGTAACTCAACTGCTTTTGTTAGAAGTTGGTTTCTGAAACAGATTCTTCTGTCAAGTAAGTATGAAAGCATGCATAATGTTTCAATCCCACTGGGGACTACTTTTTAGTTTTTCCTTACACTCTTCTCTAAATCTTCACTAATCTATCATATGTCACGGTTTAATAGAAGCATTAACTATACCTGTTGGGGTTCCTGGGGCCATCTGCACTGCAAAGTGCAGTGAAGACTTGGGTCTACTTTTGAAGGTTTGAAAGAGCCAAATCACACTGTTGGTAGAATTCTGCTAAGTAACTTTGTTTGTAAGAAAAATATTAAGAGTAGCTGAGCAGTTGACAACTTTCTCCCATTCCAAAATCAAGGACATGGGATAATGCCTATAAATGGTTTATGCATCAGTGTGGATAAAGCAACGGACTCATGTCAATGAAAGGAAAATGCATTACCTATTCCAGATCACTCCAGTCCAAATGGTGAATGACCAGTGTTCTAAGCGGTATGCTCAAATTATTGTGGGAAATGCAAATAGTCCTTTCAAATAACAAAGTGGTGGTAAGGGTTATACCTGAAACCTGAACTCACCTGAGAAGTACACCACAACAAATGAGAGATTTGTGACAACAAATATTCCAGAGCTCTCCATGCAATTAGACCAAAATTTTTTAAAGTATGGGTTCCTTGCACTACCAAATATCCTCTCTGTTTCACCTCCTCTTCTAGCCACATTAACTGAATTCTCCCATTTATAGCTAATTAGCATCTTATCCTGAGCTTGCCCCACCTGCCTCATGCTTCCTGACAACCTGGAAGAAGATGTACATGCTTAAGTCAGAAGTGTGGGGAGTTAATGCTCAGAGGGGCACAGTGATGAATAGAAAATGAGAGCCAATGGGTAAACATTTTCCCCTTTTTTTGCCCCGGAGAGACACTCATGAAGTGCCTCAGAAGGCCTTAGTGAGAATGAGCACCTATCAGTAGTAGTACTGATCACTTCAATAATTCACCTTTGTATTGGGTTCCCCTGGTCCTTCATCCCAATTCTGGAATCTTTCCTAAACAAAGTACCTTCATGCAAGTTGCTTTCTCAATCTGTTTGCAGGAAGACCCAGGTTCAGTCAGCTCCCAGAAGAGATTCTAAAATGTATAGATAAAATAACATCTGATTCTACTAAAATGAAGGAAGCTATGAGGTAGTGACATAATTCACAGTCAAAAGGAAAGGGTAAACAATAGAAAGAAAAGTACTAGGAAAGTGCAGAAAGTCTAGACCTTTCACATCCAGAGAACAGGCAACTCATGAAAAAGCCATACTCATCAGAAAAACACTGTAGGGTGCCACTTAGAGCCTTTACCCCAAATCAGCCTTTACAGTTACCACCAGGGCTTCTATTTGACAGAGAGTCAGACTATATCCCAGAGTTTCTTATCAGCTGTGGTCATAAGCATCATTCCCAGCTAGAAACAGGACGTGTAGCCGTGCACTGTTTTCTCAGCTCTTTGAAACCTGCTTCCCATCAGATCTGAAAAGGCTCTAATCAGAAAGTAAAGGAGAGCAGTTGGCCCACTGTTAGTCACCTCTTCAACCCAGAAGGCATCTTATTTCACCATATGCCTCAGCTCTAGTTAGCAGATCCCCTGATTTTAATACTAGTTTGACAAGTATTGTTCCAAAAGGCTTCCAGAAAACAGACCCAAAAGCCATCAAATATATCTACCATAGCTCAACAATGATTGAAAATCCAAGCTGCATTATCCAGAACAGAGCCAAGTGTAACGGTGAAAACATATCGCATGTATTGCAAGGTTCTCTTACGCCATGGTTTCTCTCATTAAGCAAACTCCGAACAAATCATTCAAGGGTGATTGGTCAGAAATCTTTTAGTGGTTACTGAGTCACAAAACCACAAAAATGATACATATTCTGCTAACAGCCAGGGATGTTGTTACGGCATCACAGATAATCACTGTCGGAACAGGGAGATCTGTGGCACTCCTATGAAGATGAGACAAAAAAATCTTTAAAATAATACATCTAAAGATCTGATTTGTCAGATTGAAAATGTTTAACATCAACGTAGACCAATAAAGGAACAAATAATCCCAACTGTTCAGGACAAAATGAAATCTCAATTAAGATTTTATCACACCACACTCATAATTGCTCTATGCATAATCCTAAAAGAACACTGTTTGAAACCTATTCTCTCTATGATCTCTACGAGATTAAGTAGGAACAACAAATTCCAGCCATCAGGCTCCATTCATAAAAGATTTTACAAGAGGGAATTATCTATGACATTTTTTTCCCTGCAATTTCTTAGTTACATTATTAGACACCATTGCTAAATTCTGTTAAAGAATAAGAGAGTATCATGGAATAGTTAAGCAATTTGAGAGCAAGGTGAATAAAATGCACATCTTTAGTTTCCCAAAAGCAAAGTTTTCATTTTGGGATACAAAGAAACCAACTTCATGGAATCAGAGGGACAGAGATGGGCGAAGTAGGCAGGGTTAAAAAAAAAAAAACAAAAAAAAACACTAAGCAAAAGTTCTGAATCAAATGCTAAATAACGACACTAAATTTTCCTTTACATCAAGATCCCTGCTTCATTTTTTAAAGTGTATCTGTTTTCTGCTCTCTAGCTGACAGGAGTGCATTCCATTTCATACAAAAGATAACGAATGGTCCTTGCATGTATTAGACATGGACTTATATGACTAATAATTATAAACAAAATTCCTTTGCACATCAAAGGGGGAAAAAAACTTTGTTTATTCAAGAAATTCCTAATGGCTTCATTTATAAGTAAAACTTTCTCTTTATTTGAGAGCCCTTAGCACAGCATAGTATAGCTGGAAGTCAGCAGGTAGCTCTTATAATGAACTTTGCACAGTTTTGAGAAAATAATATCTGAAGGTAGTTCATTCTTCTGGGGTCAATAAATGAGTGGTTCAAAAAGAATAAAAATCCCAGGGAACATTCTGATACAAAAAAAATAAAATGAAAAAAACTCCACAACTGAGCAGTAGGGGCATTCTTGCTAATTAAAATTTCCAGTTCTTATGGTCTTATATATACAGAAATCCAAGTCAAGAAAGGCCTGCAGGATCAGGCCTGTACGAAGAAAAAGTATACCATCATCACATTAATTGTATTATTACTTCATAAGGCTAACCAGCCAGGTTTATATAGAAGAGATTAAATAACAAGATAATCTTACAAACAATGCTCATTTCATCAGTGTACCAAAGAAGTTTGATTTATATCATTGACTGTTCTTCTAATTAATTTATGCATCCACATACTTTAATTTACACAGCCAGACACCTACACTGGGGTAGGGATAGCCTTTTTTTTTAATGTCTTGAACTTTGAGAAGGGTTCATGTTTAGTCTTCCCAATGTTGCTGTTTTAATTCCCCCACACTTCAAAAATGAAGTGACTGTTAAAATACCTTGCATTAAAATTAAAGCAATGCAGAAAGAAAGTATGTTACCAAACTCAATACTTATCTCCCCCTGCTAGCATTTATATGTTTAATTTTAGTTGGTATAACTTTACCCAAACTTACAACTATACCTGTTCATTACAAAGTTCTGAACCTATCTCTTCTTACCAATATTCTACTCGAAGCCCTTTGGATATATAAGTTGTCTCATTAGAGAATCATTTTAAATCCCTGTATTTGTTTTAATGCAGTTCCTAATGACTTGGGCAGGGGAGCGTTGAGGCAGCTGATCAAAAAAATATGATTTCTACTAACATTGGGGACTTAGATAAAATTTTTAAACTGCCCTCTAGCATGCTGGTTTACAACAGCAAGTACCACCAGTCCACAGTTAGAAATAGGGAAATCCTAGAGATGGAGGAAAACTAAACTCATCGCAATTTCTTAACCAGAGAGATAAAAACAACATCTCTGAATCCAGATCCACTTACAATACACTATCAGTGACATCATAGTAATTCCAGGACTCTCTTAAAACCCTTAAAAAATAACAATGTAAAGGAGTATCTTGGTGTCAGGATTATTTTAGGGATTTAGTCATTTTACAACTTCCACAGATAGTTTCAGTATGGGGATGAGGCTGGCTGTTTACTTATTCAATCAGGCAAGCAAAAAGGTTTTTACTTGTCTTGAATATAAAACTTTTATTTATGTATTTGATCAATGTTTATTTGTAGAACCTTAATACATTAACAGATGTCAGCTCCATTATCTGTTTTTGATTATAAACTCCTAGAAGGCAAAGACCCTATCTATTCGGCTCACTTTTTATAGGATGCAAACATAGTACCATACCCAAAAAGGCACTTAAAGATGGTTTTTATAACAACAATGATTTCAAGGGGACTTGGTTTGCTTCTATGCTCCATGAAACTCCACTAGCACTTATTGAGCACTAAAAATGAACACTTTTAGGTTCTTGGGAAAGTCCATTCTTCAATTTTTATAATGGCAGGTTTTTTTTTTTTAAACAGAGACTATTTAGATGGGACTATTTCTACTTCTTAATGTTCAAAAGTTAGCTTTTGAACAACACCTAAATTCTGTACTAACTGATAGAAGGGAAAAAATAAAAGCCAGACCCAAATATTCCATTTTTTAGCATCATTTCACACATCATGCAAGAGTACCTGCTATTTTCACAGGGGAACCTGCTAAGATTACTACATGGCCTAAAAACAGAGCCTCCTTGATTCTTCCCCTTCCTTCCCCCAGCTTTATCAAGGTATGACTTACATGCACACTCTTTATTTACACTTGCTTGGATCGTGCAGAATAAGTGCGTTAAACAATTTTCTATGACAGGAAAAAATTTATAATACAACACTAATATATAATACTCATTACACTCAAAAGGAATAAAAACCAGTAAACAGTATCTTAAAGGCTCCGACACAAGAGAAATGGATAATGTTTTAGTAACTATGTGATTTTGAACAGTCTTTTAAAATTTCTGGGCCTCAGTTTCCAAATCTTTAAAGTGAAGATATTGGGTTACTTAAGATAATTTCCAAGTTTAAATCCTGAAACCATGTAAAAAAAAATACTGAGTCCTAAAGAATCTACAACACAAATTGAGATTCCATTTTGTACCCAAACAAAAGGTTTTTTCTTTCTTTTGCATGTGGAAGTAGGGGGCACTATGTGTTCTTAATGTAAATTTTTCATTATGGCTGACTCTAACAAAACATTCAAACAGAATACTGCCAGCTGTTCTTGTAAACAAAATATATGTGTATGTATTTACAAAATCTATGCACATGCACATACACTGCCCACAAACACATAACTCTCTCTGTTTTAGCCAAGAGTTAAAATACTTCCTGTTTCTTCCATTTTCCTCCTCCTATGAAGCTGCTATGGCTTAGGAACTAAAGTAAACATATGTATCTTATTCAACATCTCTTACATTAATGCTGGCAGTTCCCAACATGAACAGCTTGTGTTATGTTGGTCATCCAAACTCGAGATAACATTCTCTCATAGAAATACTGGTGTTGAGAGAGAATATAGAATGTATTTAGGGTCCTCAGGCCATTCAACCAAAGTTAATTTCATCCATAATGTACCTGAAATATAGAACCCCAGATACAGGAATCCACTAATTTAATGCTATTTAAGCAGACAGTAAGTGTAACAACAGCAGTGGAAGAATAAAGAAGGTCTTGAAAACATGTAGGGGCATACAGTTCATCTCCGACCAAAATAAGAACAGGGGAGAAAAAACTCTTAAGTTCATGAAACTGTTTTTTCCTGTAAATATTTACTAACACATTTACCAAAGAAAATTTTAAGCAACTGCTTAATCTATTATATCATTTGGTTTTGAGAAGTAAATGCACTACAGAATGCCAAGTAAAACAAATAAGAAAGCAAAATGTAGTTATCTTGTTCCAAAATTTTCTGTTCATCTTAGATTCCTTATTCTAAAGGAAAAAAAAAGTGTTTTAAGGTTAATAATATTTAAATTGTCAATATACGTGAAATTTTCAGGAAAATTTTTCTAATTCTTATCTGCTTCTAATTTTTACTGCCCCAGAAGCCAATAAAAACAGTTTATATAATAACAACTCAATCACTATTAGCTTTGTGCTATGCAGAGTATCTTATACACAGATACCATCTCCTTCAATCCTTCCAACAGTACCAACCAGATAAACTGAAGAACTCAAGTCTTCCTATTCATCAATTAAAATAAAATCCAAAAATAAAAACACAGAGAAACAATATCCTAGCTACTGGTTATTCTATTAGACATCAAATATGTCTGAAGTCACGAAGCTCAAGTGTTTCAATGTGAATGTCTTACTCCTATGTCCAGAGTAAGAAGAGAGAGAGTAACCTGGAGCCACAACCTACTGGCTGACTTTCACCAATATCAATTTAATTCAAGTCCAGGGAAAAGGATAACTCAATGAGTATTCTGCATTCCTTTTAAAAAGATTAATCAAGGTTCATTCACATTCTTTTAAAAACTCCATCAATGGTCACACAAGTTCATGTAAAAATGCAACCTACATTTTATTAACTTTACAAATTAAGTGACTGTGGATATTAACCATTTAGCTAGTAGCAGGAAAACTAACACTAAATGAAAATGGAATTGTAGTTGACGTCTATGGAGGATGGAGAATGAGAACAGATTATAAAGAGAAACAAATATAAAAGGATATAATCTAAAAGTGAGAATAAGTGAAAGGAAAACAGAAAAAGAAAGGGGGAAGAAAAAAAGGCAACACACGACAGGAAAAAGAGAAAAGCAATGAGGTAGAGGAGGGATGAAGGGAGCAAGCTGGGGTTAAATTTCTTAGTGAAACAACTCTTGTCCAAAGCTTCCCAGAGCTCCAGACCATCACCTGTATCTGTTTTCTGACAGAAGGATTACCTCTCCAACAATTTTTTAAATGCATTTTGCACCTGTACCGTGTCATTTTATTTTTAAATAGAAGTTCAAGTTTGGAAACTTCACTTATGTGCAAAGAAATGACTTTTATTTTAGAAATGTACTTTGGAACCTACTCACCATTGCTCAGTTTAGTGCACAAAACCTCAGAGTTGCCCCAACATTCCAAATCCGACAGTCTTTCCTTTGTAAAGAAATCGGGACTGCCTGAAAATTACATTTAAAATCAGTGTTCACTGATTGTGCAAAGCCTTACAACTATGTTTATTTGCTTGAGAAGTAATCTCCTATCACCCAAGATAGTTGTTTTTAATAGCAATAAAATAATATGGATGTGCTCAAAAGTGTCTGAAGCTCCTAAAGGGACATCCACAGTTAGTCATCAGAGAGAAATTGCCATCCAATCTGCACTATGTGTGCAGAGCAAAGGCACCTAATACTGCACTCACAGCCAGTCTCTACAGAGAGGCAAGTGGTGGATCAATTCAGCCTGACAAAGAATTCCCTACACACCCCACTCCACCTTTACCTGGTAGCTTGCTTCTTTCCACCCATCTACCTACCTGTCCTCTCTGTGTACCAATAAGCCACTAGTCCTTACTATATTGTTATGGTAATAAGAATTTTTACATATAAATTCATTAAATAATATACCACTTTCATTATATTGATTCTACAAACTGTAACTCTGTGAAGTGGTTCAACACGATGTCATCACTACGCAGCAACTTGTTTCATTTACAGTATCTGTTTCACTTCTACTCATGAGCTAATATAACTCAATTTTTTTTAACTGCACGCAGGCTGCTAGACACATGTGCATGGCAAATGGAATCTGAACTTAGCTTAACAGCCTCATTTATTCCTGATGGTTTAAATTATTTCATCACAATTAATGACACCCCCTCAGCTTCCTGTGCAGCGCTGCCAGATGTTCAGAGACCACAAAGCCGCTCTCTTCTTTGACGGCTGGTGACAAGTCGTCCTCTGAAGGACGTTCCCTAGGTGCACAGGCCGGATGACACCTCCATTGCTTAGCACCTCTCTGCCTCCCAGAGTAACCATGGTGAGGAAAAAGCAGGAAGGCATGAGAAACCAGCAAATACATTAGTGAGGGCAAATTATGTGAAGTGATCTAAACTCAGAGGAACTTGGCTCCTGCCACAGGAGTTCCTAACTTTGTTTTATGAAAGAGTTTTTTGCCTCCACCTTCCTGTCCACTGGCATCCACTGAGTGCCTGGCGTGGCCATCGGTCCTCAGGTAATGTCACAGAGCAATAATAATATAAACTTTTCCATAGAGATGTTCCTTGTTTTGAGGAATTTTGTTTTGAGGGGTGTTGTTTAAACTTAACCACTTCCAGTATGATCATCATCTTGTTTTAAGAGTAACAGTTTGAAGTCATTGTCTTCATCTTCAACTGTGATTATCTTCTACCCTATGCAATAAAAACTTCCAATAGAAACATACAGAATTTGAGAACTTTTGGTAAACAGTTTTTCTCTGTTTACTTAGGCTTAGTAGGACTTAATCTCTTCAGAAGCTGTTGGCTTTTTTGTTCTTGTTCAGTTTTGTTTTGTTAATTTTTTTAAAGAACATATTGAAAAACAGACTTCACATTTTTCCTGTTTTGATTCTGATACGGCTTTAATAATCAAAAATAATTTTTCTCAGTATAGAAATAGTAATCATATTTTTCATTTGAATTTCACATAAAAATATAAATTCACATAATCACAGGTAGCTAAGAAAGTAGCAGAAATAGTAAACACACGAGTACTTTTACAATAAGAATCCAATTCCACAGCTCTAATTCGGAAAACATTTCCATAAACTAGAGAACATGTGGCAGACATTTTATGGATTATTTTTTAAATGTTTAAAAAAAACCCCACTGATCTTATTCAGGGAATAAGGGGCCTTTTCCTTTGCCAAAAAGTGTAATAGGAAAACAGACAGGCCACCTGTGTCAGCCCACCCTATAGTATGAACATGAGCTATAAGTGCATTTTGGAAAATATTTTCAAATTGAGATGAGAAAAAAAATCAATATCAATACAGATTCCAAGCAGATGCAAAAGGCTTCTGTACATATTAGTGATTATGTGTGTGGCCTACACAAGCTAATTTCAGATGCCCCCAAAATTTAGTTTACTTTCCCTTTTTTAAAGCTACTTGTGATTAAAACTAGAGCCTCATCCACATCAACTCTGACAATGATACAAACACAGGGTAAACTAATCAAGCCAAACAAGTTGAATTCCGCCCCCCACCATAGATAGCTTTTTAAATCCTAAATGACCACTAAATTTTGCCAGACATGCCACACTTAATATTGTGACAGTTGTTTATTAAAATTACTGGGAAGTCCTATGAAACCAATAGTCTAGTTTTTATCAGAATTAAGGTGCTCAAAGGGAAATTGTGATGGGGGCATACTTGCAGCAAGCAGACAATAGGAAACTCTTAGTACTCCCAGAGTTATATCAAATTTTCCATGGGCCGAAACCAAAATGAAATAGTTCAATTACTGAGAGGTAGATAAGTAAAATAAACAACTAATTTCATACAGTGAAGTTGAGAGAGAGTCATATGGACCTCATTCTGTTGTCTCCAAACATTCTATCGGAGGGGAAAAAGGAGCTGAGTAAACTTTAAACTCTCATGTAGGGATGTATTGCTTGTGTGTCCCTGGCAGATGTGGAAAGGAGATGAAATGGGCAAGGGAGAATCAAATATCCCATCGCTGCAGGTTTGCTGCGGGAAAGAGCACTGCAAAGATCTCACATCTGGCAATCATTTGTCAATAGCTGGAAAGAGAACTGCAGGAAACTTTCTGGCTCTTGGAGAAGATGAAAAGACAAAAACCATGTGTCACACACACACACACACACACACAAACACACACACTCCGCAATGGTACAATGACTACTACACTTATTCTCTACCCCTCCTTTCTCCCCGCTAAATTTAATGATCTTCAGATATACTCTACTCTATGGTCAAAAACATGCAGTCACTTGACTTGTTAAAGCTGCAGTGTATGTACATTTTTCAAATAAACCCCAGGGCTGATGTTAGAAAATCAAAATCAGTCAAGCATAGACCGCCTGGTACTTTGGGCAGGAATCCTTGTGGTTTAGTCAATAAACAGAATCTGAATGAAAGACACCACAGTAACTAGACAGTAATGTTTTGAACCGTTCTTAACCTGAAAGAGGGGGTAAGGGGGCCAGTGCACTGGTGACCAAGGATAGAAGCCTACCAGTCCATTTAAGTAACTCTACCTGCAACATGACTCTGTTTAGCACAAGGTCATCTGTTGTTTTGAACAAAAAGGGTGGCGGGGAGGGAGAGAGAATGAACTTGTATCTGGGGAGATGTTTTGGATGGATTTGTGAAGAGAACAACCTTTTTTAAAAAATAATTATATCTATTTAATAAGGTGTTAAGGGGAACCTCAGCTTTTGTTTAGTCCATAGTGGTGTTAACAATATAGAGAATTTGCTGGCTTCATTGTGAGTTCATAAAAATGACCAGCTTTGCCCTAGTAGGTTTATTATGTAATAAAAAGTTTTCAAGACACCCCTCATGAAATTAATTAACTTCTCCAAAATCATAGGAATTTCAATCTGTTCATGGTGATCGATAGACTTCAATAGGCAGCTTTTGGTTCACCCTTATGCTGCATTTAACCAGCAGCAGCAGCCAAGCTCGTCCCTGTGATTCCATAAGCGAATGCTGCAGGTTGTTTAATAACCTGGCAAATTCACAGTAGCTTGTCAAATTATTACAGGAACAGTGTCATCACTAAACAAGCCTGATCACGGTTAATTACAATGCAGACCAGAGAGCAGCCACAATTGTTCATTAATTACAGGAAGCACCTCATTTAAATTTTATGGAAATTTACACTTGCACCCTGTATGTCTGGGAAAAAAAAGGGATCCTTCATGTATTCACAGAAGAAAGGAGTCTGTGGTTTATAAAACATTACAGTAAACTTTGTCTAATCTGGTATTGAAATATTGGTTCATTATTTACTCTAATTTTCTAAGCACCTCAGTGGTAAAAATTATCAACTCAAATCTCACATTTTGATTCCCAACCAAGAAAAGAACTGTGCTGAGCTAACTTAATATTAATATATGAGGTGGCACAGTTAAGCTAAGAAAGTAACTTTTCTCTGATAAAAAAGAAAATATTTATCAGCAATTAAGGGGGATCTAACTTGAACAATCATCTCATACAAGATGATTGTGTAAGAGTACGATTATCTGCTACTATGTATCAGTTAAACCACCGAAGCTAAAGAGAGCACCCAGTTTCATACCTACTTAAAAAACCACTGAGGAAAGCAAACAAAGTTAGACAGTGAATTGGAGTCTTGATTTCCAGTCATTTTTCTAAATTAAGCATATTAACACAAAAACAGCAGATATTCTTGCAGAAGTTAAGTCAGGCACAGACTTGAAGGATGACAGTCATACAAAACCAAAGATACGTTCATGGAAGAGAGTTGGGAAGCCTGGGATTATTTAACAATAAAGTTGCCAAGAAATGTAAAATTTTAGGGATAAAAGGCAAAGGTTTACCAGGAAGAGGGTAAGAGAAGTATGGGGCTCTACCAGTCATGAGAACTTACATCAGCTAAAGTACAAAAGTAAGCCAGATATGAAGGCTATGTGTCTAAACAAAAATCCTTTGAAAGAAAGGATATAAACAACCCATTGCTCCTAAATTGAGGTATCCAGGAGATAATTCTCAGAATCAAGAGATCAAACAGCAAATTCCCTAGTGGTTATAATGCCTGGCCCTAGGGGAAAGCCTGAGATCCGAGCAGAAAAAGTTGATTACTTTGGCAAGTCCTATAGTGAGTTCCCTAGAGTGTAGAGCTAGAGTAAAAAAATGAGAAATGGCTCATTTCCTAGGGAAAAAATAGGACCAGGATAAATGCCATGGCAAGACTGAAAGGAATCTAAGCTAAAAAATACTCCTAGAATTGTTACCTGGTAAAGAATACATTAAGCATCAAGTTAATTACGACTGACATAATATGTATATGCACGAGATATTTCTAAAATGTTAAAGCCACATTTAGGAAGGTAGAGGAAAAAAGAAGGGAGGAAGAAATGGTCCGAGTGAGTCCCTGGTAACTCATCATTCACCATAGTTAATTTTTAACAGATTCAATCTTTCCACTCAGTACCCCAAAATGGTATTACAAGACGAGGAATCCAATAATATAATCACTTTCACTTTTTTGTCCAGGAATTTGGTCTTCTTTACAAGGCCTGTGTTGAATCGTCAACTCCACTATCTATTTATCTACATCCACTTAAACTTGTAAATATACATTTTCTCCCTTAGTATGTCAAAATAATGTGCTCCATAGGTCTTTTTCAGTTTTATTTCACACACATCTGCAAAACTCATTTTTCTCTGCACTGTAACTCAAGGTTCAAAAACAGATTATACAACAATCACCCATGACAGACCATTCTAGGTGCTATGTTTGAAGAACATCACTCGTCCTCCCAAAAGAGGTCAAGGATCAGACTACTCTCCACAAAAAATCTTCCATCACTCTGCATTTATGTGTCACACACAAGCTGTTAGCTTTCTAGAACTAGGGAAATACATGATCATGTCTCATATGTGTCCCACCTGCTTTTCTGTTGCATCACAGCCATACACCACCCAGACGATACCAGCTTGGGGCACAGGAGAGCTCAGGTGGTCTTTCCTAGGCCAAGAGCAGGTGTGTAAGAGATAGCGTACCCTTTAGTACCATAAAAACTGAAACATCTTCTTACTACCACTTCCACCCTCATTCTCACTTCACTGTGAGGAAGTCAGTTTTTAAAACTATTCTCTTTTCTCATACGGGGTAACTAAATCAATAAAACCGTGTTAAAATTGGGCTCACTATGCTCATCTCGTAAGTCTGAAAATTTAGGAAATGATGCCAAATGGAGGGCCTAAAAAACAGTATAAATTTGCTCATGCTAGATGCCATCCATGTTGAAACTGCAGCCTGCACCTTTGCATTGGCACACACATTCCCTAAATATCAAAAGGTACGTGGGTCCAGGTGCGGTGTTTCACACCTGTAATCCTAGTACTCTGGGAGGCCAAGGTGGGAAGATTACTTGAGGTCAGGAGTTCGAGATCAGCCTGAGCAAAGCGAGATCTCATTTTTACAAAAAAAATAGAAAAAATTGCTGGGCATGGTGGCGTATACCTGTAGTCTCAGCTACTGGGAATGCTGAGGCAGGAGGATCACTTGATCCCAAGAGTTTGAGGTTGCAGTGAGGTATGATGATGCCACTGCACTCTAACTGGGGTGACAGAGCAAGACTCCGTCTCAAAAAAAAAAAAAAAAAAAAAAAGTAACATGGAAGTAGAGACATGCCTTTAGCCAAAATGTCATATTTGCATTTTTAATTTGCAATACACCAAACCACTTCTAATGCTGCAAGACCACACAAAATGAACTGAATTCTAAGCCAACACTTTCACCAAAAAAATGTACTTTGCTAATAAACTTCTCTTACACCACAGGATATATCTCACAACCTATGAAGAAAGAAGATACTTATCATTAAGTCCTACTTTTCTTATAAAGCACTCAGTTGAATGGCTACTATTCTCCTGAGCTGGGAGACCATAATGCAGCAAGCATGACTTGCTCACATATATCCCCAGTGCCTAGCAGAGTGCTTAGCACATGACATGGATGATTTTAAAAGATGAGAGCTAACATTTACTGAGTGCCTGTTATGTGCCAAGCCCTGTGCTAAATGCTAGATATACGGTCATTTAATCCTCATCATCACCTCGTGTAGTAAATCTCCATCTTACAGAAGAGAAAACTAAGGCTCCTTTAATTTAAGTAACTTGCCAAAGGGCTCACAGCAACATGTGTCAACTCTAGGCAGTCATCTTTCAGAGACCATGTTCTTATTCACTACTGTACATATTTCCTGAGTGAATAAATGAACTCCAGTTATAGACAATTCACCCTGAAAAGGAACTTTTGATGCACATATGCTACATTGGTCCCTCTTTACACCCGTCTCAGTTGTTGTCTTTTCCTTATAGCATTAATATACTGGGAGGACCTTCAGGGACCACTGTTTCTATCACACCACCCCCAGCTAATAAAACAGTAAGATTCCAACCTGGACTTCCAGCCTCTGGTCTGGCTCCTCCAGGTTTGGGCAGAAGTCTGCACCCACCACTCTGCCAGCACATGCCAATGGAACCTGGGGGAATATGGCCAGGTTAGACGCTGGGTACAGAGGCTGCTGAGAACTGCATACAGTCACACTTGATGCAGGCAGAAGGGGACATCCCAACTGCAGGTCTGAAACAGGCCAACACAATTGACATATATTTGATCTTAGTAAGTAAAATATATTATACATACCATAAAACTAAATTTATTAATTAACAGAAGGTAAATTCCAAGAAGAAAAGATCCACATAAATTTTGCTCCCCTCCGTCCCCCACTGTATCTACAGCATGTGGCACACAGTAGGCATTCATCATCTGTGGCTAGGAAGAAGGCGACAGAAGGAAGGAAATGAGGGGAGGGCAAAAGACTGAAACATAGAATCCCTACTTGACATTGGTGACTTATTTTTTCCTCTGTCCTTTAATATTTTTTTATGTAGGAATTAAGAAAACTACAATTCTATGATGTCTGAAGTTCCTTTCCACACTTAAAATATTTGTTCAAATTTATTTTCCCTGTTCCTGGCGTAGGCTAGCACAGATATACTTGAACTTATTAATATTTATTAGTTACTTTCTTACTTGTAGTTACTATCTTTAAGAACTTTGTTTTATAAGTGTTTTAAAAATAAAAATAGAAACAAAGTTATAATTTAATGAATGATTCTCTATATCTAAAATTCTACACTGAAAGCCATTAAGATCCCCTTTCACAACTAAGCTATCTATTATAATTATTCAATATCATCCCTAAGTACTGCCGGTCACTTGCTTAATTCATTTCAGATTTTTAAGATAAAGAAAAAGGATTTGGATTCCATCTAAACATGTTTTCTGCTTTTTAAAATTTTCTCCATGTGTATTTCCATACACATACTACCTTCACTAATCATATCTATCTATAAATACTTGAATCTCAATACATCAGCTAAGCCTCATTCCACCTTTCTCTTCTTTCCCCATCAAGCACTCCTCTGGTGTTTTGTTTTCTTTGAATTTTTAACTCCAATTAAGATCATCTGTGCTAATCAGGTTTCTTTGTTCAGAGGTCAGTTTTCAGCCAAGCATGTTGCCTTAGAAGGTGTTTCCCCCTATCTTTTGACCCATAAATCAGTTCGCTTCTCCAAATTTAAACAATTTTCAATAAACTCGACTTTGCAAGTTCACTAGTGTATATCACTAATAAAAAAAGGCACTCAGTTAATCCTCTAAACATTTTTAGGTCCAACTCTCTTTCTTTTCAAGTCTCTTATTCTTTCTCCCTGCCTATGCCTATGAGGTGAAATGAACGGAGTATCATCTGTCTTTGACGTTAATAATCAGTCTTTACCCATGAGTTTCATCAGTGAATTCCGATGTGCCAGTGACCATGTGGGCACCTTACATATATAACAACCCATGTTTTCCTCTCAACAATCTTACAGGATACAATCATCTCCATTTTACAAATGAAAAAACTGAGGCTTGGAGTAGATACATAATTAGCTCAGAGTCACGTGCTATTAAAAGCTGCAAAGCCCAGATTCAAACTTAAGAAATGAGAAAGAAAAGAAAGATTGAGAGTATATTTCAAATGAAGTTAATTTTTAAAACAATCTAATAAATATATTTAGTGGCATCCATTCCAGAGGCATTTACTGATGTTTCATATGAAAGAAAATACAAAGACAACAAAATGAAAAATGTGTTAACAGAAATCAAGACCTACTACTTGTTCTTTAGTCTAGGACAACATAAGCAAGGAAAAAGGGAGTTCATCCTCTAAATTGAGGAATGAGAAAGAAATGGGGCATGGAACAAGAGCAGAGACACTGTGCATTTGTGTTGTGTCACACATGGAAATTACACTGATTCCACCCCTCAGCTGACATATGAAGGGGCACTTAAGAGTTCTGCAACAGCAATTCTCCCTTAGGGAGTGAACAATAGAAAGGGGGAAATTAATCTTAGAATATTCCATACAAAAATGAATACCCCAAAAACTTATAAAATATCAGTATAGCTAGGAGTGGTAGTGCATGCCTGTAGTCCCAGCTACTGGAGAGGCTGAGGGAGGAGGATCACTTGAGCCCAGGAGTTCCAGGCTGCAGTGAGCTGTGATCGCACCACTGCACTCCAGCCTGGGCAACAGAGCGAGACCCTGTCTCTAAAAAAAATATAAATAAATAAATAATAAAATAAAACCTCAATAAATGTGACTACTCAACTAATTAAAGCAGATTCCACAAGCCAAAAAGTATATATTGCAAATTAAGTGTAAATAACACCCTATTTCACATACACGAAACAAATGCCTACTTACCTTAACATTATTTGACCATGTCACAAACACTAAGATTCTAGTTCCTTTCTCTCTTCTCAGTCACAGAATGTACTTTATAAACACTCTCAAGAGGAAAGGAGAAAGTTAAACAACTACAATTACATTCAATTACAACTTTGGACACTTAGAAATAACAGTTTCTACGAGAAAACAAAAAGGTCTGTGAATAAGTTGGGCAGAAAGAGTGGCAAGCTACCAGTATGTTTCAACAATCCTAATCACAAAAATGAACTAGTAGGGAAGTGGGTGGCACTCTCAAACTTTGAACTCCAGAATTTCTGAGCAGAAAAAAATCCATAAGGATCCATGATAGTGGACTTCCATATTTTAAAAATGTGGAAATTGAGATTCACACCAAAATTGGTTCATGATATTCACTGAAGGGTTCATGGTCTAATAATATATCACGCCCCCACCCGATCCCCCCCAGTCAGTGTCACCAATTATCATGGAAAATCTTTAAAAGGGAAAGGCAAACCATATCTCTTTACTAATTTGTCAAAATGTCCCAAGGAAAATACAAAGGAGATAAAAGTTGATAATATAATTAGTTGTAATTCTGCACATCTTATTTCGCCTTTTGA
Organism: Propithecus coquereli; assembly: GCF_000956105.1. Taxonomy (NCBI): domain Eukaryota; kingdom Metazoa; phylum Chordata; class Mammalia; order Primates; family Indriidae; genus Propithecus; species Propithecus coquereli. The sequence goes on from NW_012155840.1 coordinate 4,000,775, forward strand.
TTTGGAAGCCTCAGAAATTAGCCAGCTAGCCATAAGTGATCAAAAGCTGACAGAAACAGTAGATATAAATCAGCCATTTTTACAGAACGTTCACGGTGATTAAGATTATGGGCACTTTTAATTTTTATTCTTTTTGCAACTTTGCATATTTTGCTTTTAAAGTAATAAGAGCATGTAAGTTAAAAACAAAGAAAAATGCTGAACTGATCAACGAAGATTTCTAAACATTATGCCACAGGTTTAATTATGGAATGATAATTGTCTACACCTGATCTAAATTTCATTCTGCTAGCATGGTAACAGGAAGCCAGAGGCCTTAAAAGGGACCCTCTGGAATCCCCAGGGTAAGCTGAAGCTGAGTGCATAGCTGCTCTCCTGTACGTACCTCAAAGGAATCATGGTGTGTGAGAGAGCTATTTACAACTTACTTTGTGTATAATCAGCAGAAACAAAAGATATGACAACAGGCATAAAGGCCTCTCTCTCTCTCTCCTCCCAGGAGAATTCGGCAAGGGAGGGCCAGTGGGCATTCACTTCAGTGTCAAAAGGGCTTCCAGAAAACACATTTTTTTGTGAGGCAGGGAGGAAATATGGCAAGTTTCCTACACACCACACACACCACACACACACTTGTTCTTTGTTCACTGAGATCACACATAAAGACTGTTAGGGACCAGACTTCTGAAAAGGAGTCAGAAAAGCCCCAAGTTGTAAACGGGAGCTACCATTCTAAATATTTCAAGTTGAATGGGGGTGGAAGAGGGGTGGTAAGAAGGAGACAAAGGAAGAAAGAAAGGGCACAGAAATGATAACTTGGGAAAAGAAATATGTTACCAAGAAATGGGCTCACAGAGTTAGGGCTGTTCTCGCATAGCCAGGGTCCACTCGAAATTTTATTTTATTTTTAAATATTAAACATTCAGGCATCTTCCTGATAGGCACTATGAAAGTCACAGCCTAAATAAACAAACTAATTTCCATGTCAGCTCAAGTCTCCTCAGGCTGGCCCCAAGCCCAGATCATTTCTGAAGTATATGTGTTTTGGTGGCTTCAGTTTAGCTGTACTGAAGGGATGAAGGAAATGAATAGAACCTAAGAAGAACCTAGAAAAGAATGGATACACAAAATGAGTTTCAAAAAATAAAGAGACATAACCAGACATAAAGTCCCAGCAGAGGACTCGGGGACATGGCAAGGTACAAGCACTGTCACATTCCAAGCCAGAGGGAAGCACTGACAGAATTTCAGACTAATTTCAGTGGTGATACTATGCCAAGCAGCAAGAGGAAAAATTACTCAGATAACACAAAGAATTCAGGAAGACCATCAAGTGAAATACATTGGACAATAAGCTAGCCAGGAGCCCTTGTGTGAAAGAGCAGATAAAGAAATAAACAAATTACCCAACACTGTAAAGATGCACACTAAACACACTCCTGCAAAATAAATACAAAATGAAAAAGAGGAAGATGAGCTAGTAGCTAGGTATCCAGTTAACCTCTATCTTAATTTTTCTGCCTACAATTTAACTAGAAGACAATATTCCAGGCTTAAACGTTCGTTACCATCGAACCACAGACTAAGACTCAGAAGGATGAAGAATACAGAACCTAGGGCTGAAGAATGAAACTGTTGCTCACTGATGAGAAAGCAGCTGGTAAGTCAAAATGGTGTTTATCCATTTTCAAATATGGAGTGGCCAGAAATACAGTCAGTCTTATAGAGGCCTTAAATAAGGCAGGATTGTATCACAAAAACTCAATAAGGATAAGGTATTTTACAGAAGAACTGAGCAGGACAAGCACCAGTGCCTGAGGGAAATACAGATCCCCTCTGGAGCCATCCTAGAACAATGAACTACAGGATCAGTGTAGGAGAACAGAAGACAGAAAAGAGACAACCAGTATGTGATTCTGCCACTCAACAGGTTAACAGACACAGAAGATTATTTGGGGAAGGAGAGTGTGAGCAGGCACCATGTTCTCACAGGAGCCAGGAGCTGTTTAGTTGAGGTTCACACTGCTCTTCCTAGGGAGTTGATCCTCTTGGGTGAGCTGCCAAAGAACAGTGCCCTGGGCTCTGTGATAGTAGCAACCTCTGCAGGCACAATTATAGGAGATTTTCACAGCCACAAACAACAACAAAAATACTTTGTTTTTATGCTGTGAAATATGGGATAAAAGGTAAAAACTTCTCTTCCCTGGTGACACCCTGAGGAGCCTAATGGGCCATGAATAATGCTAAAATTACATAGAATCTTTCTTCCAGAGCACTCAAAGGGCTTTACACATAATATTTATTAATTCTCACATCAGACAAGTAAGGGGTGGGGAGGAATTTCCATTGTACTCTTTTTATTTTTAAATGAGAAAACTGAGGCCTATCACTCCAGTCTTCCTCCATATTTCATAAAATGGATAGAAGTAAAATTAAAACAAAGTTCTACTACACTAGTGTTTTACTAGAAAAACTTCCTACTATTTGACAAATTTCATTTATTTCCTGCAATTCTTGTTTTACCTGGCTTTTAGCACTGAAGAAAATGAGAATGAAGTCATTTGTATCAGATCCATGGATAGGTTTTATATTTAAGAAAGAAAAGTATAGAATCAGATTATTTTTAATTGGTTTGTAATCATTCTTGCAATTTGGTATTTGGGAAATTGAACACCCCAGGTTGTTGCTTTGGGGCATATACAGTGCCAAGTCTGACAACTAACATTAAACGAAATTTCAAGTATGCTTATACATACCCAGGTTAACTTTCTTTCTGTCCTCAAGGCTCAACTCCAACTATCCTAAAGACAGCTAATATTAAAAGAGCTCCAACCTTGAAGTTAGACACCTCTGTTTAAATCTCAGTTGCAATACTTTATAAAATCGGTCAGTTACTTACCATGTGAGAGCCTTGTTTCCGGCAACTGTAAAATGAGAATAATTGTATTCACTGTGCAGGGTTGGCAAGGCTGCAGAAGAGGATTCATGGAAAGCACCTAACTTAGCATTCAGTAGGTAGCACGGTCTATCAGTAAATGTTACGCGCTCCCTCCACAACAGCGGCACCATAGCTCCACCCCAATGAGGGCTGAGAAGTTTGAGGCATCCAGGGAAAGAAATTTGGGGGAAATGGAAGCCAGCCTCAAGTGCTAAAGGAATATTATAAGCAACTGGGGAAACTAAAAAAAAACACGCATTCAATAAGTCTCACTTAAGGGCCAGCTCTATCAACTCTTAGAAGGCTTCCTAGAGTGCTGTGTCGCAAATAACTGTAAAGATTGGTCTGGGCTCAGATGGACGGACCGTCTTCACTGGGGGAGGCAGCAAGCAAGAGCACACTTTACCCATCTGCCCTTCCTGCACCAACCAAGCCTTTCACAATTAAAATATAAGGCAATTTCCTGAGTTCTCTTTCATTCTAGCAGTTTGACCAATGAATTACTAAAAAGTAAAACATGAATAAAATCTGAAGAAACCCAACCCTTTGGGGTGGGCAGCAAACTGACAGACAAACCCAAAAGTCCAGGTTAGTGGTTCAAGAGGTGCTCCTCAAAGATCATTATTACCATCACCTGATAATTCGCTTGACCCTCACCTGCAGGCCCCACCTAAGACCTCCTATGACAGAAATTCTCCAGGTGGATCCCATCATTTGTTTTTATAAGCCCTACAGGTGATGCTGATGAGCATTTAAGTTTGAGAATCACTAGCCTAATGAGAAAGCCAAAAAAGAATGATGAGGCAAAACCTCTCTAGTCTAGATGATAACTTAGTTTTAAAAGAGATATAACTAAAAACAACTGAGGAAAGAAGGAAGGAGCATACACCAGGGCATAAGATCCATATCTCCCCAAAATCACACTGTGAAGGAAAGAAAGGAAGCCAGCCAGGAGAAACTTAAGAGAAAAAGCCAAAATGAGCAAGCAACTTGAGCAGTGTTATGGCCAGCGCCACATATGCTGCAAACAGAAGGAAATGATGTAGGGACAGACATTAACTTTAACATTTACATCAAAAGCACTTTAAAACGATCCAGGTCAACTTGAACTCAGCCACTGGGTTTGCTTTTAGTTAGTTTTTTATATGATCTGCAGTGATCAAGAATGAGGGGCCGGGTGCGGTGGCTCACGCCTGTAATCCTAGCTCTCTGGGAGGCCGAGGCGGGCGGATTGTTTGAGCTCAGGAGTTCGAAACCAGCCTGAGCAAGAGCGAGACCCCGTCTCTACTAAAATTAGAAAGAAATTAATTGTACAACTAAAAATATATAGAAAAAATTAGCGGGGCATGGTGGCGCATGCCTGTAGTCCCAGCTACTCGGGAGGCTGAGGCAGGAGGATCCCTTGAGCCCAGGAGTTTGAGGTTGCTGTGAGCTAGGATGACGCCATGGCACTCTAGCCCGGGCAACACAGTGAGACTCTGTCTCAAAAAAAAAAAAAGAATGAGGATGAATTTATCTCTAATGAGAGGAAAGAGGCTGCTTTCAAGCAATGACCACCAAGGCACTGATTTAAAAAAAAAATTTTTTTTTTTCCCAAGGGTATGGCACTTTTTTTAGAAAGAAATTTACTTAGGAAGAAAATACAGCCATCTGACTTTATCTTACTTCATCAGAGGCATAAAAATGGGACAAAATGAAAAGGTTTTTTTAATCCCTAAATGTAACAACACCAAAGAGAAAAAGGTGATTGAAAAATGTATGTGAAAAAACAGAACAGTGAATGTGAGGAATGAAATGTGATAGAAGGTGGTATGTGTAGACAATGAAAGAACAAATATACCTGAAAAACTCAACATCACAAATTATCCATTGAACTACCTACATTAAACCAATTATGATTTTTTTAAAAAGTCTGAGTCACCATACATGGTTTCAGAGATAAAACACAATGGGCATGAAGTACTAGATTAAATGCACAGTGGTTGGCTAGACATGCAAATTCCTTTGGACTAGCCCTCACCCCATTTGACATGAATCAGACTTACTGTGAAGACTGAGCCTGAAGGAAGGCCACAAATTGTACCAACAGACCAGAAGAATTCCAACTGCTCTAAACAGGAGAGCCAGGGAAGCCTTTACCTTGCTGCCAAAGCTCATAATGTAGCATGTCAAAGATCAATGAATCAACATGGTTTTCTTTGCATGCAAAGCCTGAACACAGGTAATGTTAAGAAAGGAAATGAGAAAGCAGACTCAGTCCTGCTGTTCCATATAGTAAAAACTTTCCCGACTCAAACGTAAGTCATACTGTGTACTACACAATTCCCCCTCCCAAGCCTGCTGAGGACCCCAGACTAAAAAGAGAAAATGCACAAAAGCATACAAAGTTGGAATTCTACAGGTACCTCCCAGCCCCATCCCAAATGCACAGATCTCAACTGGAGTGAGAACCAGGGGAGATGAAAAGCTGCAGGATTCTGTATCAGACAGGTAAAAAGTGAATACAAACCTCTCCCATCAATGATATCTTTGTTACTGAGTTTCTCAGGAAGTAGAGAGAAGATAAAGTAAAAGGGAGTTATATTTTCCTTGGGGATCTTATAAGATATTTTTTCCATACCAAAAATACCTTCTAGTGGCTTTAGAAGCTAAGAGCTTGAGAAACTTAGTAGGCAACAGACTGCTTTATAAATGATAAAACAAATGGTGAGAATTCTTTTGTCTGTTTTGGTGTTAGTTGCCTCACATAAAGATAAAGCTACTTATGTCATTTACCTAACGGTAAGTAATGCTTTAAAATACCATTTTGTCCCTACATGCTTTCCCTTAGTGATTTGATGCTCTTCCCAGGTTTCACCTGTCACCTCTCTGTGAACAAGGCTCCCAAATCCCTAACCCTTACCTCTCATGGTGGATCTTAGTCCTGCACTTTCAAACTCCCACTAGAATTTTCTAAGTGTGTAGTTAACATCTCAAGCTAAGCAAAGCAAAGCAAATAGGTTCACTGCTTTTCTTTCTTTTACTGTAGCTCTCCCTTGACTTTGCTATATTTTGCAATGTTATATCACCATAACCCCATTAACAAAGACTCAGAACCAAACATCATGATTGAAAGCCTTCTACTTTTTTCTCAAACCAAGTAAATTCTGAAAGCCCGTCCATTCTTCCCTTTCAATCCCCTCAGCTATCCCCCACCTGCCTTCCAGATCATTTCTAAGGAGTGCATGCATAGACCTTTGCTAAACCTTAAGCAATAATCTCAACTTTATCATTCCACATTTGTGAACGAGTGCAACACACCACCCCTCCGATTGTCAAGCATATTCTCCTAGACGATGTTTAGAGTTCCCTGCAAATTACCAATTAAAGTTCATTCCAGGCCCTCTACAATCTAGCTCTGCCTGCCTTTCCAGATTTATCTTCTCCTCCTCCTTCATGAAAAGTACTTGACAGACAGTCTAATTAGACTATTGATGGCTCTTGTATACTGATCTGGGCTTTCCTTATTTGACATAGTTCCCCTGGTCCTCTTTTTGGAGCACCCTCCCCTGCATTCCATTTGTGAAAATGTCCATACTTTCTGATGCCACTTCTTCCACACTATTTCTTGACACCCTCAGATGAAAGGGATCTCCTTTGTCCTAAGTGCCCTATGATTGTTGGGGCTCTAAGCAATATACAACCTTGGAGTTTAAATACATGTTTTTCTCTTCTTAGGAGCAAGAACTAACTTATATCTCTTTGTATTCCTGCACAACACCTGCCACACTGCTTTGTACACGGTTGATAGTCAACCAATACATACTAAATAAAAAATAACCCTCTTAAAATTCATAGTGGCACTAGTGACACAATGTTATAAATAGAGTGATTTTTAACTATTTCATTTTTCCACCTAATCATTAACAAATATCCTTATGGCAGTTAGGAACCAATAATTCCTGTTTTATAGAAACTCAAGATGCAAAAAGGTTATTATTTATGCACAGAGCATTCTTCTAAGTATAATTTAGCCTGCAAAGGTTCAGTAACTAATTCAATGTCACCCTGTTGATTGTTGTATATTTCTGTTGAAATGATTCTTCTCTAGCTGGACTTTCCTTTCAGTTTACTTCTGAATATCTCCAGACCCTGACTCCATCAGAGCAAACTTTTAGATGTGGGAAAATGCACACCACCTCCCTATAAGTTGGAGAGGTCTTTCCTTGTCTCATAAGTTGTCAACATATGCTGAAAGTTAAAGCATAGAATGATAAAACACATATTGGAATATATAGCCTCTTAGTTTAAATTTTACTAGGCTTCAGGAGTAGGGGCAGGTATGAGAACCTCCTTTAATAAGCTCTTTAAAATAAGTATTGATTGCCATATACCTGGAAAGAAAGTAGTCAGCCCATTACACTGCCCTGAGATAGGAACACATTTCTAAGATACTATGAAAGAAGTTTATAGCCAACTGGGGATAAATTTCCCTCTCTAATCAGGTTCTGCTTTGTTTCAAACCAGGGGTGGGTAAACTACAAACTCTATACCAAATGATACCCTGCTGCCTACTTTTGTAAATAAAGTTTTATCGAAATATGGCCATGCCTATTCCTTTACATGTATAGCTGCTCGGACCCACAAAGTCGAATAATTGTTACAGAAACCATACATCTACCTAACATGTTTACTATTTGGCCCTTCTCAGAAAAGATTTGCCAACTCCTCTTTTAAGCTGTGTAAAATTATACCTCTTTCCCCAGAAATATAAGTTCTAAGAATTCACCTTTAAGAAATAGGCATACAAGTACAAGCAAGGATATTCATGTTGAAGCACAACTCTTTATTTAAAAAAAAAAAAATCCACAAACCTAGAACCCATTAAATAAATTATGATACAATGGCATAGTAAGAATCCATTAAAAATCATGATGGATATCTGTATTTAAAGACATGGAAATATATCTATGACATCATTGAGTTTAAAAAAAAGTCATATGTACATATAGTATAATCCCCTTATGTAACTACTATCTATCCATACGTTTGTAAGTACATGTAAATGAAGAAAGACGACTAAAAAGATGTTACTAAAATGGTGCCTTGGTGGTAGCCCTTCAGGCAATTTTCTCTTCTTTGTAGTTTTCTTAATTAGATCTGTATAATGAATATGTATCCTTTTTACAAAAGTTGTATAAAAAAGTTTAAAATTATTAAAATCAATGTGCAAAGTTTAGATTCAGCACTTAATAAAGCACTGTGTTTTCAGAAAGCTAAGACTTATTTATTTATTTATTTGGTTTGGGTGGGTTTTGCTGGTTTTGTTTCTGCTGTTTTGTTTTTCTTTGTTTTAAAGACAGAAAAGCTGTAAGGCTAAGCAATACCCTGCACATCTATGAACTGGCATCCCACTTTATGTGGCAACCTCAATAATGGATCCAAAAAGTTCCTTACAAAAAGCATGCATGGGTTAGGAGGAGGAGGAGGAGAGGTTAACAGAATAGTCCCTTGATGGAAATGTATTAATTCAATCAGTGCCTTGCTTCTGTGTTACCATAAAAAGGTTCATAAAGTACCCAAAAGCCACATAAGATTTTAGAATTATGCTGCTCAGTGAATGATTCTCAGTGAAGAGTAAGAAAGATTTCCCTCACCCTTGTTTTCTTCAGCAAAAGTAAAGCTTCTGCAAGAGAAGCACAAGCATTTTTTTTCTTTTTTAACTAGTAATTGAATAAGAACAAGTGTGTACATCATGCAAGTATTAAGAACCCTGTGCCACCATTAATAAACAGATTCTAAGTGAATACTGCATAAGACCTGCAAACTACAATAGTAACCAATAGAAGAAGAAATTGGTAATAACGACACAGCTCACCCTCTCTGTGCGAGACTTCACAGGTCCCATTTTATAAATTAACTGAGGTTCAGAGAAGTTACATAACTTTTCCGAAGTCACATAAAAGATCAGTTCAAATGCAGATACATCTGGCTCAAAAGTATGGACTCTTTTCACTATGCTCATGAAAGAGAAATTATATTTCTAATGAAGTACTATATAAAATCCCAATATAAATTTAGCAGGTGACAAAACTTGAAATTCCTGGTTTATAAAGACATTACAAAATTACCAATTGTTAATTAATTTGTTTTACAAGCAATTTATTTAAAATAGTGTTTTTGACAGCATTTTCCCAGGTAAGCCATATTCTCCATCCTTACCATTTATACATATATGAATATACAATATGCATACATCTTTTACAGATATAACATTATACAAAACACCAAAACTTTTTAATACCTTCAAATAGAAGTATAGTCTGTATACATTTGTAGACACAGATTCCAACCAAGACATAAAACTGTGACTTGTTTTTTTTTAGACTTTTCCCACAGTAAAATTACTTCATTGCCGTGGATCAAACAAAATCTGTGTCCTAAAAACTACCATGTGAAAAAGCTATACCATGAAAAGTAATTTTTTTTACAACAGTATTTATCCCACACTATTTCTTTCTTAGATATGTTCTCTTTTAAATTGTACCGATTAGCTTTTTCTGTGAATTCTACATAAAAACACCTCCAAATACAAGATAAACAAAACCATCAAATCCCAGAAAGGGAAACTGAAGGTTTTGTTAGGCCTCATTTTCTGGGGTGTGGGATCATTAGGCTATGATAGAGCTTTCTAACCAAGCATTCCATGGACTCCCAGTAGAGACCTAAAAGACAGGTCTCTCTCTTTTTTTTTTTTTTTTTAAACAGTATCAAGAAGAATCTTTATTAAGACCACAATTAGTAAAAGGTTACCGTCTTTTTAAAAATATCCCAGAATCTACCATGAGGAACACATGCTAGGGAATAAACATCAAAGCATAACAGCAAATAGTGCCCTGATGTAGTTCTATTCCTTTTCATGTAGAAACAGCTTTGATTTTTATCAGTTTACATATTGGCTTCCTGGTAAAATTTAATTTGAAGGGGGAAAAAAATCAGCAGGTTCTACAACTAACTTTGTTTTCCTTTTTTTTCTAAATAGCTTGCTTGAGTTATAGATGAATGAAGAATGAATGCAGAAGGGGAAAAAGCAAGAAGGCTTTGGAGTCAACTTTGCTGGATATAGATTTTGGACCTTTATTTCGTCATCTGTAAAATGAAAATAAGGGTACCTATCCTGATTGTTTGTGTAAGCATAAACAAAATAGTGTGGTGACCATACCTAGAATGTGCCAAAAGGTAGCTATGACATTGTTTGTTATCAATCCTCATTCTTTTATGCTCACTAACAGGCCAAAGTAAATGCTAAATCAAATACTTATTTTAGATCTTAAGATGCAGTACGTTCAAACTTGGGCTGGCTAAAAGAAACTTGGTGTTACGCAAAATAACAATGCTAATCAGAGACCATCTATAATAATGTTAATGTAATACACATGCAAACATAATTATTTTTGATAAAAGCATAATCCAGGTCTAAAAAACAATAAAAAGGAGTACATTATTTTGCTCAACAAATAGTTCCTAAGTCATTAATTACACTTAAGGCATTGTGTAATACTGTAAATGAAGATAAAATATTGCCCAGATAAACATGTATGTTGATTACTGTCTGTTTAATTCTACAGAGGTGTGAGCATTTTTAGCTTTTGTGTGGTCTTAATTCCATGATAACAAGTGAATTTTCACAAAAGCAGGAACACAGGTTGGAATCTAACTTGTAAAATCAAGTTTCAAGCTCTACTATGAAGTGCTAATAAATATAATAAGGCAGGAAGCTTTGACTCAAGCAAATGATTTTAACTGATGATAAGGTAAACAGGACAATAGAATCTTCCAACTTTGCCTCTCATCTACCTTTACCCATAACTAATAGCATCAGAAATAACAGCACCACTGTGACATCCATGAAGGCAAACCTGGTGAGAATTTTGCAGAGTGGTTAAAACATAAACTAATGGGGATAGATAAACACAAGAGTTTCTCAAAAAAAAAAAAAAAAGGTTGTTGTCTTCCTAATATCTACTTTCCTATAGATAAAATTAAGAAAATAAAACATTTTATTTAAACTCACTCCCTCACCCCACCCATTGCTCCATTGTTTCTAAAAATTCAAGCTTCCCAAGGGAAAAAAAACTGGAGAGCAAACCACAGAGCAGCCAGAAAGAGGAGGGCTGAACACCTACTATGTACTGGAGCTTCACATATGTTGTTTCTTTTCATCTTTCTGACAAACACTCAAACTAAGTATCCTTTTGCCCATTTTAAAGAAGAAGATAAAGGCCAGTGATAAAGTGACTTACCCAAGGTCACAAGACTAACACATGGCAGCATTAGAATCTGAACTCAGGACCTATTTTTTTAACTACCCTATGAAGTCTCCAATGCCAATAGTGCCTGATGCAATAGGAACAGAAAAATGCTGAAAGAACAAATGTTGATTTTTTTTTTAAGAAAATTTGACTTTTAGGGAAAAAAAATTCCTGAGTCAGCTGAAATTTTCTTACTTGGGAGATGTGGTATTAGAGTAATTCCACTCTTTCCCTCTTGGATTAGGAAAGGAAATTTTTAATAAATCAAACTGAAAAGGGTTAAACACAACTATAACATCCTCTTTATAACAAAAAACTGCTTCCAATACCAGGATAACAAACATATTTTTAAATAATCTAAATATACATGATAAATAGATTTTCTTCTTAATTTGGCAGCATTAGTTTTTCTACTATTTAGAAAAAAGAATTACCTCTGAAATTGGCTGTAAGCAAAAAAAAAGAAGAAAAAATTCTAGTACAAAGTAATATTCTCCTGAAAAATTACATTTTAAAACTTACAACTGAAAACAAATGTCATCAAAATAAAACTGTTACCAGACTCAACAGAGTAAAAAGAGATAACTCTTAAAGTGAGTACTCTCCAGAATGTAAGAAAAAATATTTAATGAATTGGCCTAAAATTTGAAGTGCCAAGTCCATAAATAAATCTTGATTTTTCTATAGAGTTGATTGCTTGTGGGTTTAAGACTTCCCATAAACAATGTCAATATATCTATTTAAAAAGAACAAACCATCATACAGACATCATTAATCAAATTAAACTCAGGAGGTCCATCTTGACAAAATCATCATTTTATAGAAATACATAAATCATGTACTTAAAACTCTACAAATAGAGCCCATAGTCCCACTCATAGTTTACTTTTCTGTGCTATATTCTTGAGTTAAATTTCAGCTACATACCATTTTTTAAATAACTTATCAATGGAAAAACTATCATAGTTTAGCAGCTCTACAAGTTTTTCCTTGTACCTATTTGGCAAGTTATCTAAGTGTACACACAGATACACACACGTAAGTGTGTGTGTGTGTGTGTATATATATATATACACAATAGTAAGGAAGAGAAAATAACATCTCACAAAGAATATGAAAACAAAGAAAGTATTAAGGTTTGAAAATGAAGAGAAACAGAAAGGCAGTTAAAAAGTAAAATTCAAACTATTATGGTATCTTTTCTCAGGTAATCCTAGGATGATGCATGTTTCTCCTATTTGTTGAGAAAAAAGCAGGCACATGAATATTTTATAAAGGCACGATGCAAAATTAGAAATTGTTCCATACATCCACATTTTAATCTGTTATAAATTAACTTGAGTCAGTTCAAATCACGAAACAATTCAGAGTGTTCTATGTCACACACACCATTACAACCGAAGTCAAATGATACACACCCTCAGTAACTGTAAGCCTAAAACAACTGAAATAGTGAATGAGATGGCTAGAGTTTCCCTTGGAGAGGGCCAGGGTTGGGGGAAATTTGCAAAATGGATATATCTGAGACAAATGCAAAGCCTGAAATATCCTAAAAACCTGGAGATGCTCGTGTGGTTTCACAACAAAGTTCCCTTAGAAGAGCCACAGCCCAGATGACTTGCATCTTTAAACTGCCTCATTTCCAGAATTCCTGATTTTAAATCACACTGGAAACCTTTGCTGCAATTGAATTAGCATGGTTGGGTTTAGCCTTTCTAAATGCCAAGAGGGGAAAAAAAAAGGACCATACTTAACTTTGTTTTGTTTTAAACTCGGACCTTCTGCATTCCAAAATTGTGTCCCTCTGACTAATATAAACCGTTATTACAGAGAAATGGTTAAAAAAAAAAAACAGGCAGTGAAAAGGAATGAGGGGAGTAGTAATGGTAACATACAGTACCATGAGCTGCAGAGGCCTCCCAGCCAGTGGTGCAAGGTTAACAGATCAGTCCTGGCCTTCAGGCAGACAGCAGAACACAGCCTTGGGGAAGGGGGACAGGGAAGGAGGCAGGGGGAGGGGGCCGTGTGCTCGGGAAGTTTACACAAGAAGGCAGCTCAGCTCCTTTCTGGCGCACTCCTCCTCTCTATCTCCCAACCTCTTTGCGTGTGTCTTGTCATATTTTCTTCAGCTGTTAACTGTCCAGACTGCAAGACTTTAAACAGCCAGTTTAGGAAAAAGCGAAACCCTTCTAAGTGACCATCGCAGCAAATCAGCTTCATGCTGGTGGGTAAAATTTTCCAAGGGAAGTGTTCTTCTGATAGTTCCTGAGTCTCTAAGTCACCCCCACCCCACCCCCACCCGCCACACACACTCCCCTGGAGGGCTAAATGCACTGTGGCAATAAAACATTCATGCGACTTGGAATTTTAACACAATGCCATTTCCCTAGTTTAACCTGAAAGGAATGCACTAGTCACAACAGACTACATCATCCTGCCATTAAACCCTGCCAAGGAACCGCTTTTTTGGCCGCGCTGGGCCAGCTTTGACGGGAAAGGAGTACACAGACCCACACGCTGAGCACAGAGGGGCCACCTCTGCTTCCTCAGCCTTATCCAGCAACACCCTGCTCTTGAACATGACCCCTGCCCCCTCACATTGTGACCAGCTTGTGGGGCATGTGTCACCCTGGAACTTCTGCAGAGCCACACACTGCGCAGGCCATTTGCTGCTCCCTCTCTACAGGCTCTTGGGCAGACGCCAAAGGTTTTCTTATTATTATTGCTACTATTCAAAGTCTTACGTTTAAGTGTAGGGATGCTTTTTCCTTGAGTTGTATAATGCTTTAGTTGGGTTTCTTTTTTTTTTCCTCCCCCCTTGTTTGTTTTAGACTTTTTAAAAAACAAACTTCGTATTTGCATTGGTAATTAGGCTATGATCACTGACAAAATCGTTTGCTTTGGACTACCAGTTCTTTCACATTTAAGTGACATTAAATTTAGACTTACAAAATAAAAAAACAGAAATAATGCTGATTTTTCCTGAGAATTTCAGAGAAGAATTCAAAGGTATTGAATTCTAAAACATCTACACTTAACCATTTTACATGGGTAAAGTATCACAAAACAAGCAGGCAACAGTATTAGATTTTTAAAAGCTGGATTTATTGATTTATTACGTGTGCAGAGAGTACTGCCTTCCAAGTAACATAACTGACAAATCAAGGAACAAAGACAAATATATGTATACCAAATGAAAAATCAAAATCACATGAAAAGGTTGTGTTTTTATTAATTTTAAAATCTGCTCTGATGCCAATGTGGCCCTTTATAAGCAATCAAGATAGTATTCATTTTTGTAAGTTACCCAAGGCCGCAATTTTACATCCCCAAATATCCCTCTTTTCTTTCCCCCACCACTAAACGATGCCTTCTCGATTTTTTTCCACTTTTCTGATCACTCATATTATTAACTATTTTCATATGGGGACACTTTTCACTTTCAACCTTGCCCCATTATTTCATTATTCCTCGTCTCTATTGTAGTCACAGGCAGTTCTAAAAAGTCCCTCCTCCTTGCTCTGACCTGGAGCTACAGCCAGGTGAGCTGTGATTATCCCTGCAGAAGGCATAAGGTGTTTCAGCTTTAATCTCCTGGAGTGAGGCCATGTCCCCTTTCAGTAATAAATGAAGAACATCTTACTTCATCTAAGAGAATACCCTAAAATACAAAATGATGATCTCAAAGCAAGTTAACATGCACATATAAAATAAAACAAAATTGTCTTCTTTAGAGTAATTTTTGTCTTCTTAGTAGCTGGAATTAGTCTTAAGCCTTAGTTAAAAGACTTTTTTCTTTTTCATTCCTTTAAACAGACATTATCATGCCTAGAAAAGTCATTCTAATCCCTTCACCTTAGCCAAGCCATGCTAATTCTAGAGAGGAGGACAGCAATTAATTTAAAAAAAAAAAAGAAGAAGGAGGAGGAGGAATTATATTTGGGGTAGGGGAGATGTCGAGAATCAATCTAACTTACAAGCAAAGATTATCAAAACAGATGTGAAATATTTCCAATTCAAGATGTAAATGCTGAAATCCAACTGTCAGTTTAACCTACATAAAATACAACAATACAGGCATTTGATTTTTTTCGAGTAATCTGATTTATTTTCAGTGTGTATATTCAAATTCCAACTTCGATGGTATCAGTGTGAAAATTAGTAAAATTGAAGACAGAACCAGGTAAGGCCATAAGATTAAAATTACAAAGGATAATTTCTATTTAAGTCCAAACAGATATACTTTCTGCTGATATCAAATTAATCAACACAGTGATCCCCAAAATATCTTGGACCAATATCCAGAGAATGAAAAGAAGGAAGGTCTGTGAGCCTGCACATGCAGCATATATAACCCTCTCAATTGTAACGCATGTACTCTGAAGACCTCTGGAACTTTGGGACACATCACTAAAAGAAGGGATAAACAATCTCATTTTATTTCTAAACAATTTTATAATCTAAATATTCACTGCTGCGGTACAATGATGCATCACATGTTAGGAAATCATAGCATGCTATAAATACCACAATGAAAAATACTTTATGAAATCATACCAGTACAAATAAGCAGAATCAGAACAATACAGAACCTGTTAAAAAAAAAAGTTCCTATCAATAAGTTCACTAAAGTATGAAAGTTGCAAAAAATACAAAAGTTTTATAGAAATATTGACTTATTTTGGTACAATGTGAGATGATCAAATCTGTGATAACCATCAGTGATTTTCATTTTCCTTGAACCAAAAGAAAACTTTACTATGTTAAATGACATTGAGAAATACGAGTTTTCAAATACCTTTTAATCTCTAAAAAGCAAAATAGGTGAGATATTTCTCACCAACTTCTGTTAAAAAGAGGACAAGCATGTGCAAACAGGCATGTGTTAATTTATTCTTCTCTACTAGACTTCATTTGGAGCCATGGGATTGGCTAAATCAACCCAATCCCCCCCCTTCCCACCAAACACACACACACACACACACACACACACACACACACAGAGGCAGTGAACAGACTAACTCCGGGTGAGGGAAAATCCTCAGAGGCAAAGAGATGAGAAAGAAAAACAGATATATGGACAAAAGAGAGAAGGAATGAAAAGCAAAGAGATGATATGGGATGAAAACCAGACTGAAAGAAAAGGAAGCAACAGGAAGGGAGGGGGCGAAAGAGAAAGAGACTTAAGAATGAGATAGGGAGGAGCGAAACGGAAAGAAGCAGAGAAGAGTCAGTAGGGAAAGGGAAAGAAAAAGAAAAGGGAAGCTGAAGAAAAAAAGGGATGGCTGGGGGAGAGAGGAGGAATTGGAGCCCCAGGACAGAACAGAGGATCAGGCAGCTGGCCGGAGATGCTAATTCAGCGCTTTAACAAATCAATGCCACTTGAAAAGTACAATGCGAGCCCTCACTGGGTAGATGTCAGGGGACTGAGAAAATGCATTCTCAAGTATTTCACATTAAGAGGGAATAATGTGTTAATTTATAACTCTTCACCCTATACACTTGGATTATCTATCTGTGTCAGCGATTTGACTTCTTAAATTTATCAAAAACGCACGCAAAGGGAGGCAGCTTCAGCTTCGCCACTGGGAAATGGAGGTTTAGGGAAAGCCCGTCAGCCTGTCCTAGGTAGAGCTGCTGTTCTTTTTGCTTTCCCATTTGCACTGAAGTACTGGTGGGGGTGGCTGGGATGAGTGAGTGACTGAAAGGAAGATCAAGGGAGGAGGGGAACTCCTGGTCCAGTTACTAAAGCAACCAAAGAAAAGGCTCTCTTAGCCTGTGGTTGATTGCATTAGGTACCATCCGTCAAAAGTGACACAGAAGAGAAGGAATAACTTGAATCAGCAACCCGAGCTGCCATCATCAGAATTTACTTTATGGAAACTTACTTAAGTCTCTCAGCACACCGAGCGGAAGAGAAGCTGCTGACAATTGGATTTTAATTAAACAGTACTCTCACAATGCCACCAGAGTTCCATAGACAGAGTTTATCAAAATAGGAAGGGAAGGCAGAGCTACACTTATTTTGTTTGGTTAGTTTTGAGACTGGGAGGGGAGATATTAAAGAACTGATATTCCATCCGGCATTCAGGAGCCTAATGAGAGGAACTATTTCTTTCTTAAGAAAAACCTATTTTACTAAACATCGAATTCTTGCGATTATTTCCTAATTATTCCTTAACAAAAATTTAGTCAACTTTTAATATAATGATAGCACGGTTTCTAATCTGAGAGATAAAGAAGCAGAGAAAGACCTCAATAGTAATTTTTGTCGCCAAAATTAAAGCATTATCAGACTTAAGATTTCAAGGTGTAAGCATTGTCAATACACAAAGGCAAGTGTGTTAAATTTTTGGAATAAATAGAAGAAAATTCCAAGAGAGTATTTTAATTAAGATCACGTCTTCAAAGACATGAAGGGGAAAAGTGGTTCCTCATATAAAGGAAAAAAATGACCAGATTGCAAGTGACTGTTCTGAGTTTAACTTTTAAGATTGCTTAGACTACATACAGTATTTTAAATTGTGGGGGAATTTTTATTTGCTACTTGTACAACTGCAACAGAAACAGACCTTCTCTTATTTTCAGGACATTCATATGTAAATGAATGCTGATGAATGGAAATGAGATGCTATACATGATGGGCAACCTTCAAAATTTAGTTGTTTTGTTTTGTTTTGTTTTGTTTTTTAAAAGGCAAAGTTACTTCACTCACTGAAGCTTGAATGTCTTCCCTCCTACAACTGGGCACAAAAAGAAATGAACAACAATGATGGACCTTCCACCAGTTTCTACTGACTAAACAGAACCGTACAGAGATACTCATGACAGAAAACAAACATTCTTTCAATCTTACATTTTGCATATTTCCATGACATGGTATTATACAGGGTCAATTTTTTATATAAATATTTGATTAGAAACTGAAATTATAATAGTTAGAAATTTTAAAGCTGCACTGACCCAAAAGGCCAAAATATTCAAAATAGTACAATTATTTAATGAATGTTTTATTTCTTTAAAAGGAGATAATTCAAAAGGAATTTCCTGGTTCATGACCATAGAGTATACTATTTTCCATTTTCATAAAATCTTAGGAGACAGAACATATATTCTGGACAGTGTGTTTGCAGTGGGGATCATATATATGTAAGCTTTTCAAAGGTTTCTATTTATGCCCTCAGAGTAGAATTTGTCCTATCCCCAGTTTTTGCATGAATTACCATTCCTGTCTGTCCCATCCCAGCTACCCCCACATAAACTATCTATTCTTATCATTATGGTACCATTAATCCCATTCTCCCCTCCCCTTCTCTACTCACCTAAGGGGTTAAAAGACTTCAGTACATTTGTGACTTGTCAGTGACATATAATACCCAGGTCCTTCATGCAATCAACTTTTACTTGACATGTATTTGCTCATCACAGGACCCGCATTACTACTGGGAAAATGAAGAAAAACCTAAATTAACACTTGACATTCAATATGGTCAAGTCCTTAATTGGCTGGGCTTCCTGAGAAAGCAATTTTCTATTCCCCAAACTCTTCGCGTGTCATGTGTGGAGTGCAGCTCTTGGCCATCACTGCTGTCCCTCGCGCGCTCTAATGAGAGCAGATGAATTAGTGCTACGTGACACGATTTGAGCAGGGCTTCCTCCTCCTCCCCTCCCCCCAATCTTTCTCCTATACCAGTGACAGCTGTGTGGCAAGGGGAAGAAAGAAAGAGAAATGCAAGAGCAAAGAATCCTGTAAAGGATGATCATTTTTTTAAATGAACCTTAAATGTCTTGTTGAAACTCCAGAACAACAGGGTCATTTAATTGTGGAGGTGGAGAAGGGGGCTGTTACCAAGATCAGGGGAATTATCTGGCTATGGTTGATTTGGGTTGTATTAACTTCCAGCATGTTTCTTCCATTCCTGGCTAGTTGCAGTATTAGATTGCACTGGTCTAATTAAAATGGAATTTACATCTACTTAAAAAGTTTTTTAAAGGTCTGGAGAATGGGTCAACTAGAAAAAAAATGAACAGCATGAAATGATTATTATTCTAAGATAAATATACCTCTAAGCTAAAGTCCCTGCAACAAATATTTAGATCATGAAGAACCTATGATACAAAACTCTATCACTATATTTTTTCAAATATTGTTCAGTGCCTGAACTTAATGCTAACCATTCTATTTTAAGGCATTAAAGTTCCCTTTGATTGTTAATTACTGCAACAAAAAACATTTTTTTTTACTGACTTCAGAAATTTATTATTTTCATCATTGACTTCACTCTATTATTTTGGAAAGAGAGGAATATATTCTACTTTAGATGTTCCCATCTAGCTCAATAAGAAACAATTTGAATACATGCATGAAAGGAAGACAGGACAGAATCTGCTCTGTTCAAAAACACTAAAAGGTAAATTAAAGGGATTTCCCTGAGTCTTCACTTACTCATTTTGAGACCAAAGAAGCAGTAATTTTAAATGCCTCAATTGCTTACCCCATCTGATTAGGACAAAACAGAACTAGGGGAAAGAAGAACATGTGGCAAAACAAACATTTAGGAAAGTAATTAGTCCAGAATACATGCGTAAGTGAAAATAATTAGCGAAAAATCATAAACACCTTAGCACTTCGGATCTTTATTCAATTTTTATTTAGGTGACAGCCATGACAAAAATACTACCTGTATACAAGAAATTATATAGAGAGTATACTGGTGCCACAAAACTAGTTTAAGTATGAAAAGTATAAAACTATTTCAAGTATAGCTTCCCTGCCTCAAGTAAGTAGTATGATCACTTATTAATTGTTCCTCTATAATTCTGAATATAATTTAAGCAGTATTTAAATGGATTGTGAAGGAGATCTGAAGATAAGAAGAGACGGTGAAACCCACTTTTGCACTATGTATAAAGTTATAACAGGAAGCCAAAAATTCTATTTCCACATTTCGTATTTGTGGGAAATGATGTGAAAGGGAATGAAGCTATATAAGGGCTTTTTTTCCGTGATTTTAAAGTATAATTTCAGTAACAGAAGGCAAACTAAGTAAGAAAACTTTTTGAACACCTTGAATTTTCAAACTTTTTGGAATATTTTTAGTTTCATACAAAAGGAAAACTCTAAAAGACAAGTATAATTTCAGAAGTATTTTCACAGAAGCAAAACAACACAACAGACACATACTGTGTGCAGATTATCCCTTTTGTGATCAAAGCACTGATGCTTTTAAGTGTTATTCAGATCCCTTTTGAAAATACACTTGAGACAGGTTGTATATGGATATTTTATCAGGTGTTTAAAAGAAATAGATAATCTGGTATTCTGGAAAAGTAGCTCAGCCTAATACATCCAGTTAACTGCTACAGTAGCATTATCATCACTGAGCAACAAAGGGCAGTGTATCCTGCCAATAGCTTTATGGTGATCTTTGCAATGCTGACTAGTCCGTCAAATTCCATCTCTGAGATGCAAGGCATAGACAAGGATGGTTTATTAACTGAGGTAGGAACTAAAGACCAGGAAACTCCAAAAGGAGGGAAGGTTCACATTCAGGAAATAGGGAATTCGTTTCCCTAACAGAAGCAGTGTACAATGGGATCAGGCTGAACAGTCCAAAAGTCTTCCTCAAATTATTGGCCTCCCATGCTGAGAAACTCCCAAATATTAGGAGAGCATTAGCAATTTTACATGTTCTTTTTTCCCCCCATAGCTACATTTTAAGGACTGCAATGAAAACCCAATTGGGAATGGGTAAAATGGGATCAATTTCTTGAGATCCAGGAATAAAGCTGCAAAAGGATGTTGACATAGTCACAGACTTCAAAACAAACTGTGACCAGTGCTACTTTTATTTGGAGATAGTTTCCGATCATTGCCAACAGGACAGATCTACAGAATTCAAGAGGGTAGAAACAGCAGGTCAGAAAAATGACTCTGTACTGAACTAGGAAATGTCTTCAAGGATCACCTGTAGAAAATCAGTCTATGAAAAGGTACTTTTTGATTCAAGAAAGTTAACCATGACTATGGCAAAGTGACATGCTTAAACTTGATATTCTGTTAGGGATGAGCAGGCTTTGAAGCTCATAATAAACTTGAAATGGTTCTGTGGAATGTTAAGGCTTAATGTAGATGGTTGGTGCCACTGTCATGCTTCCACAAAAGTATGTCAACTTGGAAATAACTGACTTAACAGCTCCAGGGTATTTCAAATGGAAGCCTTGCTCCTCCCCGTCCCACCCCCCACCCCCGCCCGCCTTTTATTAATAATTTTACTTTGAACCATAAGAAGAAGCTGCATTAAGTTTCTGACCTGGTTAGCACAGCTAAAATTAAAATACTTATTCCAGTTTAGAAAGGCATAATGCTCACCACCCACTTAGTCCACATTACTTCACATTACACCATTCTCAAAAAGTATAAACATAGCAGGGAGAGATATGACTGCTTTAAAATAGCCTGGCACATGGAAGAATAAAACTATCTATCAAACACAAGGCTCAAATGTTATTTTACAAAAATTAATAACATCTAAAAGGGTATATTCTTTCATCCTCCATTCTTCACCATACCTTTGACTTCAGTGCTTCCCTCCCTTGTATTGAAAATATTTTATCTAATTCCCAGTTGACAGGTTTTTGAAAGTGTTAAGTCACAGCTGTGTTGATGCTGAACTTCTTGAACATGGCACATCAACGACATTCTGACACACTTACAAATGTTTCGTTACAAGATGCATCAGCACTTGATTTGAAATACCTGACTTACTATAACACATACTGTTAATCTCTGGTCTTTTCTCCAGTTCAGTTCTTCCCTACAGTTTTGGAAGCAAACCAACAGCTTGCTCTGTTTACAACAGAGATGGCTCCCTTCTGATTGGCTTCTGACACTGTTCAGTGATGCTGTCCATCAAGACCCGAGAAAGAACCTAGGCACACCTAGGCCCCATTTGCAGATCATTTTAACAAGATGTTCTTGTTTCCTGTTCCCAGGAAAATCAATAACAAGATGACCTTCAATTTGAAATTCAAACCAATTAATTACCTGTTCTGTTGAAAATGTTGGTATCTGATTTGCCTGGAGAATTTTAATTATGAATAGATTATTTCTTTTAAAGAGCCCCTTCAAAAAATATAGACGACCATTGAAAACCTCATCTTATACAATATAAATAATGTTTTCTTGAAGCAAGTGTAAAATATTGGCCTTGCACGAATTAGTATGGGGAAGTTTTCCCCTTGTGGTCCATCTCCTCCTTGTGACATCATAATCAATTGCCTGGTAAATGACAGCAATCCACAAAGATTCAGGGCCAAAAATCCAGTGCTTAAAGGTGAAATGAAAAGCTTTTTCTAGTTGAATTCAGCTTTTCATCTACATCAATTACTGATAAATCATGGGATTCTTTTCGGAATTTAGAAATCTCCTTTTCCTTCTCTATAATGGTGAAATTCTTACATTTCTACCTTTATTTAAATGATTTGACTATTTTCGCTTTGATCACCACACTTGATTTTTCTTTAGATGTGGGTCACAAGGAGAAAAGCTATACATCAAAACTATCAGCTCCAGAAATATATTTACTAAACATTTTTTCTAATTGTAGGGGAAAAAAATGAAGAATTTGGTTCATCCCAGTGGGGAATTCCCGAGATGAATGATCACATGCAACGAAACTATTATCTTCATCCATTAAAATATTATCTAAAACAGAGGTTTCTATCTGGCAGCCAGAGGCTGAATATAGCCTGCAGATGAGTTTTGTTTGGACCACACAGTTTTAAAAATATTTGAATAGGTTGCCAAGATTTCAAAATCAGGAGATTTCACATTAAAATCTGGATTTCTGGCTTCTCATTAAAAAGAAGAAGAAGAGGAGGATCTGGCAACACTGGGCCTGCATTCCCACCTGGCGACAACTGGCTGGAGCTAAAGGAGCAGCTACCTCACTGCAGCTGAGACATGAGCTTTCTGGTCCACCACAGTTCCCACCAGGCTTACTCTACTCGTTTAATTTTTGTTACCTCCACATGGCCCTTTTAGGCAACTCCTGATTATTTTTTTTATTTCAGAATATTATGGGGGTACAAACATTTGAATTACATGTAATGCCAGGACTACAAGCATACTCTTCCCCCATATAGTGCGCTCTGCACCCATTAGTTGTGAGTTTACCCACCCCAGCAACTCCTGATCTTTAAAAAGGGTTGCACGATTCCAAAGAGAGTTTGCAGAGTTTGTGGAAGGAAAAAATGACGGTGTTTTAAGAACAGAGATTTAAAAATACATATTTCATAAATTTATACAATGTAAGTCAGTGAGTAGCAGATTTTATTTCAAAATGTAATTGTTCAATAAAATGTAAGTGCAAAATAAAGGAAACTAATTTTCATAATTTTTTTTTAAATACTAAATCCAGAACTGATGACCTACCCTTATACAGTGGTTCAACACTGGTTTTGAATCAGCTACATTCTCCTTTGTAGCCCATAAAAGACACTCATGTGAAGCTATTACTCAGATTTTGTTCCTTCACATGTTAACACTTCTACACTTCCTTTCTAGAGCTATCATGTACTTAAGTGAAAACGGACCCTAATACGAAAATAGGATATGTCTTCAAGGTAAATTTTAAAAGACAACATTTAAGATGCATGAATATTATCATAGTAAATATTCATCTTTACTGACTCCACATGTATACCACCATCTGACATTTATACTTAACATTAAATAGACATTATTATGGGTTCAAATGACCCAAAAAGTTATGGCATATTTCTTTTAAAATGATTATTCCTAAAAGCAGATGTCTATGACAAAGTCACCATGTATTTCTATTTGCTTTTTTCCTTAACTGAAAGGAAGTGCAAGGAGAAAATATTTATATTTCATCATTTCCAATCAACCACAACAACACAGCATTTCTACCTATTAGTGGATTTTAACAAATTAAAAATAACCCATTATAGCAAAGGGAAGAAAGTACCTTTTCATTTCACCCAACTATATTAAAAACAAGCTAGCTCTGATGCATTACCCCAGTGAAGAAATGCTTAGCTATCATGCAAATTGTATTAAGTGGGCTACGACCAGTCATATACCAACTAATTAGAGTAAAATTTTGATCAACTATGGTGTTTTTAAATTATGTTTCATCATTGAACCACATGCTTGAAAAATTATTTTTTTAATTAGGTGTTTCCTTCCTAAAGGAAACATTTTTTCTTTCCCTTTTTTACCTAAAGTAATCCTTGAACATATGCCAAATTTACTTCACAATCAGACTTTAATCCCCAAATTCTCTTGATTCTTAACAACTTGAACAACTTTAAGTAAACAGTTCACAAAATCATAATGATCATACTGCATTTCTTCACTCCTAGTTGAAGAGGAAAAGAGAAAACACCATAACTATGAGCTCCATAAATGTAGTCTTAGGCCTTATATCTAAATGACAGTACGATATATTCCTTATGGGATATATTGTTCCTTAATTTCCATTATGTTTGAAATTTGAGCAATTAGAAACAGACACCTGGAACTCAGGTATTAATTTACCTCTCCCCACCCCTTTCACACTTTTTTTCAAACCCCTTCTTAAGACACTTCTTTAAAGAGATGATCTTATAAGGACAGCCTGCATATAAAGGGCCTGGAATCAATGTTCATAATTATTTTCTTTAAAATGTCTTACTGTAATCTAAGACTAAACTTATTTTCTTTTTTAAGTGTATGGCTTTGGAATAAAAACTAAAACCTCTCAAATAATTACTTAGTAAAATGGTAAAAAAAAAAAAAAAAGTAACAAGAATTCTAGGAAAAGTACACTTCATTACATTCATGTTGATTTACCTTCTATACCACATTAGAAAGGGAATTCTATGAAAAAACACAGTCCATTCCCTCCCCTGATGACCAAAACTTTCAGCTAGTCTGCTCAGGTTCACATCATGGCAGCTAGCTGCAAATATGTAAAGCAGTTCTAGAAGCCTCTCAATTTTGTTATTTTTGTTTGTACTTTATCATTTTAAGATGAAAAATGAAGCATGACATAATGAATGTTTAATTTTATTTAATCTGTGTTCTATGGGGAGAAAGATACTGCTTTCACTTAACTCCTTTCTATTAATCACTGATTTCTACAAAAGGATATCTCAAAGTACACTTATGTTGAGGCTCGTTTCAGCATTCTGCATTTGTTTTTTAAAAAAAGATCAAAAGTACAAGACTGCTACTGGCATATACAGGACCAGTGGATTATCAGCATACTCAGGAGCCAGGCGACAGTTGGTTTATTAAGAAATTATTTAAAATAACTATTTACACAAGTTAAAACAACCCACTTCTCACTATTACTAAAAGCGTGTTTTCGATATAATGAACATCCAGGCTTCTCTGGTCATGAGAAAACCTGGAATATATTACACAAGAATGAATGTGGCCCGGGATGCAGGATATGGGATGTGCTTCCTATCAACAGATTAACACTTCATTTTCATTACTCTAATCTCACCACAGGCTGTGAACACTCTCTTTTTCTTATTTGAACAACAATGGTGCATGAAAAAGCAAGCTGACAGGCAGGCGGGGTTCATTAAATGCACACAGCCTTTATTCCCATAACACATCTCACCTGTACGAAGCCAGTTTTCTGGCTTCCCGGCTGGCTACTGAAACAAGCTCTCCCAGATGTTGGACTTCAAATTCTTCCTATCCCTTCTTACTTACTTTATAATAAATGTCAAAAATAAAGTAAAAATGGAAAAATTCTTCTCCACAATGAACTCTGCTTAGTAAGATAATAGGACTGGAAACATATTTTAAGATGTATTCAGTCCCATGATTACTTCCCAAAGTTGTCCATGAAAAACAAAGGAAAGTGGCTAGGAGGGAAATGATGAGACATTTAAAGTTTGAGTCAGAGAGTCTCATCTTGGTATGTCTATCCCAGCTTAATTCTAACTTATTTGAAGAAAACTGTAGTTTTCCACTTGTTGAAAATGGCAATTCATAAAATAAGAAACAATCACGCTATTTCCCCATGAATGACACTGAACTTCACCAAAAAGCTAGGCTCGGGGAGCAAAACAGGCCAACCAGTGTGAGAGGCATCATTACAATGAGATTCCTAGGATGGGGTACGGGTATGCCTCTTTGAGGTAAGCCATCCATACACTCATTGTATCTGAGGCAGCCATTAGCAAATCCATAACATAACTAGAAATAAGTCATTTAATTGTCATCAACCAACCAACGGAGCAGGTATATACTTTCTGTGTGTCTAGTACCACATATAAATGCACTACCATGTGGCAATATGGCATTTTTAATATTTTCCATAGCAAGACAGTAAGTCTTTCCACAAAGCCTAGAGCAGGACTTTGGTTTTGGTTCTTTCTAGTACTCTAATATTTATACCTAAAAAAGAAAGAATAAAAGAAAAGCAAGATTAGATAAAACAGCAGATAGCCTAGCTGACTCCAAGTTAGGTTTGGACATAGGTCAACAAAGAGGATGTTTGCAGGCATTCTCACTCAGGGGACACTCTCATGAATATGCTCAGTGTATCATTACTCCCCATATCTTGCAGGTGGCATCCCTACCATGTCCACTGCCCTCCAGTGCTGGCAGAGGGCACCATGGTAGGTGGCTTTCTTCATCTATGCCTGATTAGGCCATTAGGCACCCCAAATAGCCACCCTAATGATTTAAGTCCATGAAATCTTTCTTGATTTAAATTTTAATGGAAGGGAAGAAAAAACATTATTAAAACCCTGCTAATGGAGGTTTTCCTTTTAATGTCAGTTTTGTTGTTAAGCCAGCTGAAGGTAATTAT
This sequence comes from Propithecus coquereli, assembly GCF_000956105.1. NCBI lineage: Eukaryota > Metazoa > Chordata > Mammalia > Primates > Indriidae > Propithecus > Propithecus coquereli. Next base: position 4,027,843 of record NW_012155840.1, read on the forward strand.
TTTTTATCATGTAAAATATACAATATTCTAAAATTTTTCCTTTCAGACGTCCAGTTCAGGCAGTCTAATCATCAAATGTGAATTCTGAAGAATTGTCTAGAGAACCAATACCCACTAAAACATACCTTAATAAATTTGAAAAATCCATGGCAGTCACACAAAAGCACAGCAGGTATAATACTGGAAGCTATGTCTTTCCCATATAGAGTATTTTTTAATCTTGTCAATTTTAACAATCTCTATGCCTTGTGAGACAATGAGTTAAAATTTATGAAATACAAAACGGTAGCGAATGCTCCTTATGTGCTGTGTATACTGCAAGCTTTAAATTTTAATTTCATCATACCACCCATTAATATTGGCCCTGCTATCATTTCCATTCCTTTTTTAAATGTTTCAGTTAACTCTTATTAGCCACAGTTTGTCTCAAACAGTCATACCTTCAACCTATTGCTCTGCCCTTTATATCTTTTCCTCCTTCTAAGGAAATGCTCTCATGTAGATATAAGTATAACTGTAAAAATGATAAATCCAAGAATTACTTTAAAAAAAAAAAAGAGGTAAAAAATGAAAGCAAAAATCTCTTTTCAGCCAGCCAAGTATTTTCTTACAGATCAAACTGAGCTGCCTTTCAGCGCCTCTGAATGATAAGCAGGGGCCCCTGGTTACACGTTTTTATCATGTCCTTCCTTAAAGAACCCTTCTATGACAAAACTCGGGGCAGTCCTGTCAGCACTCACAGAGGACCACACCTGGGGGTGACATCTCTTTCCCATACCTCTACCAGAATGATATGCTGGCAAAAGGGTGCTTTATTCAATTACTGTTAATGTTTCAGGTGCACTTCAATTCCTTTTTATTAGGGCAACAAGAGCCAGTGAAAGTAAGGAAGAATTCAGAATAAGAGAGATGAGGGGAAAGGAGAATAAAGTGAGAAAGAAATCAGGTCTCTAAGAAAGGAAATAGGAAGAAAGAACCAGCTAACCTTGTATTTAGGTCATTAAGTAAATTTCTGCCAACCAAATAGGACTGAGATTTATAAACCAACCCTCCTCAACAACACAGAAACCCTAAAGACAGTAGCAAAATAACATTACAGTTCAAAAGTACTGAGTAAATAAGATGTCAGATATGCTCAAGAGAATCAGTTGTTTCAATGAGTGACTTCCTACTGTTCAAGATTATTTTCATTTTCTTTATAGAGAGAAATGAAAAACTGATGGGCTTAATTAAAGAAAAACAAAAGGATATTATTTTGTTGTTAAAGGATCAATTCTTTTTTTTAATTGGAATAATGATTAATAAGCTGAGAATCTGATTTCTAAACTAGCCAGTTTGAGTAATGCACTGTTTTTCCAAAAGCATTTCCATCAAGGAAAGCTCTGTGAAAGAAGAAAAGATACAGTGATTCCTCTCTTCTCCTGATCTCTGCACTTTGTGGCATGAAATGCTACATACAGCATTTGAACGGAATGACACTGCACACTGTCTTCACCCAAATGAACACAGTCATAAATTTTTCACCTGAGGGTTTGAATGTACACTGTGAAATTTGCAAGGCTTCCTACAGGGAATGTACAAATTAAAAAAGAATCAATACTTTTATTTTTCCTAGTCTCTAAACTTTCTTTTAAACCTGGGGAGGGAGATGGCAGTACAGGTCATGCTCTATGAAGAAATGTGGGTACCCTGGTGATGTCACAGCCTCAGGCATCATTTTTGGGATGTCATCTGCACATACTAAAACTTCTTAGAGCTTGAGTTGCTCAGAATTGTTTTTTTTTTAATTTTTCCTATATATTAGTTTTTCTCAAAAAAAATTCCTGTTACACAATATTTTGCTTATATGTCAGGATATAAAGGCTGTTATTCCTGAATTACATCTCTTTTCCTTTATTTCTCTAAAGCTAAAAAATAGATGTCAAAGTTCCTTGAAAGGGTCTTTGACTCCCTTCCTCCCCGTCTTCCCTGTCCTTCAGGAGATGAGGATCACCTAGCAAAATGTGGGAGCCAGCTGCTTTTCTGGAAATAAAAATGGCAACAGCTTTGCAGACCGGGGCAAGATCAATCATTTCCTAGGACCCCCAAACAATGAGACCAAGGCCTAGAGAAGGGTGGTCATTGAGCAGCACCACAAACATACCACAAAAACATATCACCAAAGGTACAAGAGGATTTTCACATGGTGAAGAATTCTTTCTACACACATAAGAAACCAGGATCCAAACCTCACATGAAGGGAAATCTTGGAATCATTATATTCCATGTTCCTTCAACAATAACAAGCAAGGAGTCCCAGAGAAAATTTCTCTCACTGAAAACGTCAGCCCATGATTCACTCTTGCTTTCCCTGCTACTACAAAGTTCTCTTAACAGTATTCTGTAGGGAAAAAGGAATTAATTCCTAGATCAATTCGAACACTATGGTTCACATTATGGACACAAGGTAAAAGAAAATTCCAATTTCTTTTCCTCTTTCCTTTTGATATATGTTTTAATCTAGAGTGCCAAGTTCACAAAATACCTCTTGGCTGTACAGAATCATTAGCTATTCACATTTATAAGGAAAATCCTCTCAAAAGCTTTGCGGATAGATGAGGGCATTTGCCCAATGTAACTTTCTTTAAATGAGCGTGTGTCATGCATATAAGGTAGAGAGAGAGAAGCAATAGGACTTTTGTTTTTCACTGAAGAGAATGACGCCAGCTTACTATCTGTAACGCACTGTTCCTTTGGAATCAGCTCCCTGTGTCACAACGACCTGGCAAACTTGAATGCTTTCACTATCACTGGAGTCCTTGCAATCCTGCCTTGGCTGTGACCCATTCACTTTTGCCCCAACTTCTCAGAGCTGCCTTACTCAGCATCTAATTAGTTAGGGAGGATTTGCCGAGGCTCTTAACCCTGACACAGGAGTGGGAGGATGTGCTGCTGTGGTAGCCCAAATCTGTCCTGTCACTGCATTAATCAGATTTCCATAAAGCTATGCATGAATAATTGGATTTATCAGCGAAAGCGAAGATACACTCATAAATATAATTATAAAAAACACCTACAATTATAGATAAGATATCTGCACCTTTAGGGATTTATTTTTCAACTGCACTTACTTGACTCACCTTAGCAAAAGGCTTTACAAATTATACAAATACAATGGACCTGTTTGCAGAATACAGAAAGGTGAGAAAACTAAATAATTTCAAAATGATCACCTACTATGTTCAAATTCATTTAAATGAATCATGTTGAAAATAAACTTGAAATTTGTATATAGATTTTTAACACATACCACATACACAACTGAGAATATGTTTGTGCATGCTTTATTTGCATCAACATTTACATGTACATAGAATACTTTCTATATAAACTACTACTTTCCCATTGCATTACAAATTAGACATTACCTGTTAAGTGACGTCTGCATGTTATCCACAGACCTTCAAAGTATAGGCCAAAACACAAACATCTGTCTCTGTGCTACGATTTGTACTTTAACGAATTCCCAAATATTCCTACTTTAGTGTTACATTATCAGAAAGGATGTTAAGAATTATATTTGAATATATGTCTATTGTTGAACTTCAAAATAAAACATATTATCACTCAAAGTACAGGGAGGCCTAAATTGGATGTAATAGCCTAGTAACTCAACAGGCTAAAATTGCATATCTTTTAATATATTTATTTCAGCCTCAAGACCATAAGTTTAGTTAATTTAATCTTTTTTAGTAAGACATGATTACCAAAACATACTAATTATAAGGAGGGGAGGAAAGAGGGAGAAGAGAAAAGTAAAGACAGAAAACTAGAGATGGATAATGCCTGGCAATGAAAGTCATTTTCAAAGACCATTAACTATCAACTGCTTTACTCAGGGCTTTGATTAAATAAGAATACACATCCTATGTTAAAAGGGATGTCTATCTGAGTGAGGCAGGGTTTAGAATAAAAATGTGTTGTATGAATTATAAAGAAGAATCAAACCATAATATACAATTAGGTATCTAACTCATAAGAAATACCATATACGTGCCTTTTAAATTGTTAGTGAATAAACATTCAAATTATTTGGGAGGGAGAAGTCAGACAAAACCATTTCCATTTTAAAATATAGATTCCACAAACTGAAACTGTTTGCCTGTATGAACATAAAGAACTAAAAGACTTTTCAAACAAAATTCATATAGAGCAGACATTTAAATGGATTCCAGCAATATTATTATATATTTCTTACAATATATTTTATTTATCATTTCTCTGAAAGGTGCAAGATTTTTATATTAGTAAGAAAGTTTGCTTTACTCTGTCATATCTCTGGTGAGCAGATGCTCTGGTATTAACGTAAATCGTTGATTTAATTTTTAGCTTTCTTGGTTTGCCCCTCACCTATCTAGGAAATGATTTCTCTGGTGATAACTAACACATCATGCTAATGAAAGAATCTAATGCACAATAGAAAAATGTCACTACTAATAATATTTGCATGAAGTTAAATAAAGCAACTGTAAGAGAACGTCAGACAGTTGTTCTTTAATAAGACACAGTTTCACAATGAAATTATGTTGTTAATTTTGTTACATCATTGGGTGAATCCTAAATTACTACATAATGATGCACAGAGTCATTTATAATTCTAACTTAGTATTTCACTCAAGTCTGAAAAGAGACCTTATTAAGGGGTCTACATTTTATTTGAAACCTCACCCATAATAAAAGTTAAATGCCTCTAGTAATGTATGAAATGTGGGTTATAGCCATTTACCTATATGGTTTCGTTTCTGGAAAGATTTTAAAATAGATTAGACTATTCCATCCCTTGAGGTAGCTATAATAATTTTATTCACTGTTCTCTCAAAATGCACAAAATAATTATAAAAATAGAAAAATCACCTTTTAAAATGTGATTTAAAAAAAAACTTCCAAAAGCAGGCCTTAATTCTTGCTTTTAACAATAATACCTCATGAGACTAAAATAGGCAAAATAAGGCTCATTCTCCATCTGTCACTGATAAAACTGACCCAAAGAAGGACTCTCTTTACAAAAGTCAAGAGTCACACCCTTTAAGGTTCTCAAAATATATGTCTATATACAAAGAAATGATCCCTTTTTAGAAAAATCATACTTTGATATGGGGTAGTGGGAGAGGCAGGAAAATGCAGTCAAACAGTCTTATCTCAAACTTTAGGGAAACATATTTATTCCCACTAAATCTAAATTTGCTTTGGATTATGATGTCTTTTTCTTAGTATTAGACAGAATGAACGATTTACGTTTAAGCTGATCCACCTTTGCTCATATGAAACAAAAGACGAAGATTTTTATATCCCTACTTCGTAGTTTACCTATAGAAGACATAAAACTAAATTATTAAATTTCAGTATTCATGAGACATTTTCCACAAGTTTTTCTATAGTTAAATATCCGTGGGTGAATTCTCTATAACTCAGTTTTGAAATCTTTTCTAGTAGCCCTACTAGTCAGTCTTTTCTAATGGCTAAAGAAATTATCAGAGAAATATTAGTTTTTATATTCTTTAAGAAACTTCGAAAGAAAAATGTTCCCAATTAACTTTACTCATTTCATGAACTGAGTAAATTTTACTTAGAAGTTAAAATAATCACAATCTAAAAGAACCACTTTATGCCTTAGAAATGAGATATACAAAATTCTGCATACTTGATTAAACTGGACAAACTTTTACCTGTAACAAAAGCTGGCTTAATGTGTATATTGAAACTAATATCCCTTGAAACTGTTGGCTTCAAGGGATATTGGAGGTATCATTTCAAGAAGTATCTCCCTGCCTCTCTCTCTCTTTCACAGACACGCGCGCGCGCACTACACACACACACACACACACACACACACAGACACACACGCCCACATGCACATGGAATCAGCATTGGTGATGAACTATAGGTAAGGAAAACATATTAAACATGCACAGCACATACTTTTATACACATAGTTTAAACTTAAGTTTACACAATATTTATACAAACTAAAATACCACCTTGAAGAGAAAAAAAAGTAAGCTTATACCCTCTTTCACATGCTTTCCAAAAATGCATGGGAGGTAAACATTTAGTGACAGTGACAGAAAAAAGGGGGGTGGGGTAGGGGTGATCGCTAACTACAACAAAACCAAAAAAATAAAGAAAACATATCGTAAAATATAGTTAAATCACAATTTTTTAAAAAATTGTTGGTTTTCTCTTTGTTGTACTACTGTTTAATAGTATAATTAATATCATATACTTTTATATAGCATCCATTAAGCAGAAATTGCTTCTCTAAATTTCTCTTCATATAGACACTGGTGTTCACTATTACATATACATGCACACAGGTACATACAAAATAGATCTTTATATACCACACAAACAGTTGGATCAAAGACATAATAGCTTAGTTGCACAAGTTTCTCTCTCTGAGTGATTTCAAATCATTTTCCTAATTCTGATCCTTCATTTATATTATTTACTTTTATTTGTTTTTTAGCTAAAATGTTTTCCATGACTTAAAGTCTCCTTAGATTCAAATCTACTTGGAAATGGGCTGGTGCCAAAGAAGCAATCTAACACCATCTATGCGGTTCAATAGTCATTTATCAATTGATCATTATCTCTATCTGGTTTTATTAACTCTTTTCTAGCTAGAGGGAGACCTAAACCAATCTTCCCTTCTCTCTCTCTCTCTCTCTCTCTCTCACACACACACACACACACACACACACACACACACAAACCTCCACTAACTCAAGGAAAACCCTGAAGGTGACATCCAATTTTAAAAGTGTGGCTCAAGTTATTTGGTACTAAGGTTAGTGAAACACACTCTGTTCCAACCACAAGAGAGCCACCCAAGCAAGGTTATGTCACAGAAAAACACCTCTCAAAGCATTCTGCAGTGACAGGGAGCATCTCTGTGTGGAAATGAACTTTTCACTTGCAAGAATGGGAAACTGCACATAAAGAGCTGCTTACTGGATTGGTGTTGATTGTGTTTAAATCCTAGCTTACTGTATCAGCAGTAATCAGGGTCCCTCTACAGGATATGTCAAAATACACCTTATTCAAATTCATTTATCCGATCTAGAACTGTGTGATAAAACTGTTAGCTAAATGCTACAAAACCTTGGTTGTATGTACTATTCTTTGCAAATGTATTTCTAAACTTGTAGCAGTTTATTGCCTGGCAAATTGTTTTCTTTCCTTCATTATCAATAACTGTTAAAATCTAACTCAAAGTAATCAATATTCGTGAACTCTTACAAACAAAAGGTTTTTTAAAAAAAAGGAGCTGCAGTATTTTTTAAATCAGTGCACCAATATTAATTTCTCAACAACCATCATCAACTTAAAATCCAAGTATATTTCTCAGTGCTACTTCGTTCTGTGTGGATGATAATATCAAACTAACTCCTGCTTTGTGTGGGTTTGGTGTAGGCTTTTGAAAAGCAAGACGTCTCTAGGAGGGAGGCACCAGGGAACTTCCCTCCCTCACTTGAGCACAGTCCAAGACGAAAGTTTCTGGGTTGTTTCCCCTTCGCTTCCTTTCACCCTCGCTCCCCCGCAGAGCCGCAGAGCCAGCAATTGTGCAAGAGGAGCCGCACGCAGGGCGCGTATCACCGAGCGCATGGTACGAGCCGCCGGCGCGGTGATTAATTATCAGTTACCGCTGGCCTCGCGCTACCACGTCGGCTTTCCCGACAGAGCCAGCAAGCCGAACCGCCTCCAGCGCGGCCGGGACGGAGGAGCGGCTCTGGGGAAGATGCCGAGGCTGCGCCCGAGTGAGTGCGCCGGCGGGCGGGCGGGCGAGCGAGCGGGCGGGCGGGGAGCGGGCGTGCCAGAGCTGCAGCCCGAGCTGCCAAGGGAGCGCGGGGCGAGCGCGGAGGCGGCCGGGCGGCGTGGAGGCGCGGAGGAGCGGACCGAGGCGGCGCAGCCCGCCGCCCACGCTGACTCCTCCAACGACCCTCGGCGCTGGCCGCGAAGCCTACACAGCCTCCTCGCTCCCCTCAGGTCTGAAATCAAGCCGCTTCCAGCCACAAGAAGCCAGTCGGGCTGTTGTGAAGGGCCCCTAGATTTTATGACTGTTCGGTTGCAGAACCTACCCCGAGATTGCAGACACTTTGACGAAGTGATTCATATTGATAGAAACATTTGTTGGGTGGTGGCTATTTTTTTTTTTTTTGACAGAAAACAAATAAATTAAGATTTGCCATGACCCAGGCTGCACTGTGAAACTTTGCAACAAATGCCTTTGCTTTCTTTTACTTTAGTATCCTTTCCCCTTTTTCTTTTTAGAAGCCCTTAGGGAAACCATGAAGTAATCCTGCACATTCCAATAACAGCTATGACAAAACAGAGCCTAACTATGAAGTGATCACATTTTTAAAAATATTTAGAAAGAAAAATACCAGAAACAAAAGTGCACACAACAATTCAAGTTTAAAAAAAGAGAAAGAAAGAAAGTAACTTACCTGTTGGGACATTCTGAATAAGAGGTTAGTCTCAGCGTTTTGCCATGTCCCCATGAACCCTGGTTCAGCCGCAGTCGTTCTGGTTCCGAACTGCATGGAGTTGTCAGTACAGGAGTCTCTTAAAGTCAAGTCTCTTGCCCTCTTTGGCTCTCTGTCTCTCTGTGTCTCTCTTTCTCTCACATCCACTTCTGCCTCTTCTGACTGAAAAGTGAAGGTGGATTTTTTGAGCCTCTTGGCAGCCAGTAGCAAGAGTGTAGTGTAGTTAAGAAGCTGGCTGAACTGTGCATTTCATTTGGGAAGGGGGAGATTTGGGGGAGGGAGGGGGTCAGAGCTTCTTTCACACCTTCTGCACAGATATCCCTATCATTTATGCATAGATTGTGACTCCCCAAGCTTGCCTTTGCTCAGTTTAACAGCTGCCTGTCAGGTGTGCAGGAGCACTGGAGACCCAACCATCAGCTTCAAACTCTCAGCCACTGCATGTCATTGGATAGCAGAGCTAGGAGTCAACTGCACTGTTCCACTGTCAGGCACCAAACGACACCCTGCACTCACCCCTCTCCAGATACACAGACAGATATACACGCACACTCCAAGCAGCACCACAATCACCGTGCACAGGGCGAGAAGAAGCTAGGGCCCTTGCCCGGGAATTTTCCCAACAATGCTTTCTGACAGAACATGCAAGAGCTGACACCAGTCTTTGCTTTAACATCTGTAGAACTGACATACTTAAATATTTTTTTAATTACACTGGAAGAAAATAAAATATTCAGCTGTAAGAGAATGTAAAGTTGGCTCAGTTGTGATCTAAATGTTAGCTCCTAAAAGTTATACAGTATACGCTGGGCTATGTATAACCACATATTAACTCTTGGAGAAAATAATATACATAGAGACATGACCTTATACTCTAAGGGTAAATAAGTAAACCTAGCAGTTTTTATAACATAGAAGATGCACAATAAACATTTGCAAATTAAATACATACCATTTAATATCTAATACCTCGGGCTATTAATTACTAAACTGGATGTTAAGTAAAGAGAAACTGAATGGCAAAGGAAAAATGTATACCTTTTCTTAAAGTTCAAAAGTGGAAAAAAAATCCTTTGTTAAAGTTCCTGGATGAAGCATCTGCAATATCCTTTCAAATCACAAAAAAAGAAAAAGATGAAGAAAAAAAGCCTGTCCCATTTCAGGCAAAAAGTAATGAATATAAAAACTCCATTTTTCATTCAAGATCTCTATTGGAAAATTCTGTAACATTTTCCTGCCTGATGAAATACTGCCTTGATAGCACGTCGTATTTTTAATTAAACCAGTTTTAAAACAAAACATCTATTTATTAGATAGTATTTATCTACCTTATTTATGGAAAAGCAGAACTGAATAAAAGGCACTGTACATAAGCAGCAACTTCAAAATGGAAAGCTAAATTCATGCCATCTCATAAAGTAGTCAGCAGGAAAAAGCCATCCTTCCTAAACTTAAAATGTAAGGAACATTAATCTTCAACCACCTACAAATATCGAGGACAAATGTACCACTCTCCTTGCTCCTTCTTAACTCAAGAATAACAATAAACCTTACTCTCTGAAACAACAAAAGAAACAGAAAAGAGCTTCAATGGCAGCTCTGTGTCATTAGTGGACAATGAGAAAAGATGAGAAAACGTACACTATGTTGACACAAATGTGCCTTCCCCTCTAGAACCGACATCTCCTGAAAGCTTTTCTGTTAAACTTCCCTCCAGTTCACCACCATTAAGCACAAAAAAGTCTCAAAAGAAGCAAATTCAATATCTGTGAGGAAACAAACAAGAACCCAAAGAATTGTTGCCTTAAAATATATTAAGTCCACCTATGGTCAATAAAAATATTCTTGAGGGGGGAAGGCAGGAAAAGCCCCTATGAGTCAACTGTCAACGGTGACTGTACCTTTACTGCCAGCTATTACCCACTTAAACTCCCTCTAAAATTTGCTAGCCTCTTGATTTCTGAAGTGGCACTCAGTGCCTCAGTCAAGCTGCCTGCTCAGCTTCTGACCTTCCCCACTAATGGCTGTTATTTGTGGGAGGCTTAAGGACACTGTCAATAGCAAGCTGCCTCCTCCTCGTTCCACTCAGGCTCTGTTGTATCGCTTTGCCTGCGTGTTCTCTCTCACCTCTCTCAGTCTCTCTCTCTCCTCCTCCTTCCTCCCTCCTTCACTCCCTCTTCCTCTTTTTCTAGCCCTCACGTCTTTTTTCTTTCAATCCTGCAGTCCTCTTCTTTCCCAGGTATCCTACCCCCACTCACACTCACACACACACACACACACAACACAAAAATCAACTGGCATGCAGCAGCAAGCACCTGCAGTAATAGACTCTTTTATTAAAACTGTTATTCTGCAAGACTTGAAATTCCCCGTGGACCGGGCCATGTCAAAGCCGATATAATTAACTAGAGGCTCAGCAACGGATCAATTACCAGACAAGCAAGTGATCGTGAAATCAATGAAAGATCATCAGCCACATTATCAGTGTTGCAACTCATTAGGGCAAAACTGAGAAATGTGCTCAAAGCGAGCCCAAGCAAGGTGGCATTACAAAACAAAGGGCTAATTTGGAGACCCTGCTGTGAACAATCTGTAACAGAATTAGCCTTTTTTCCCCCTAAACTGCACAGCTCTGTAACTAAATGTGACAGACTGAGAGAAGCAGTTTATTAAGACACCAACCCCAAGTTTATTTAGTTCATAAACTCTCTCCTAGAAAATCAATACAGTCTGTACAGGGTTATTAGGCTGACTAGCTAATACATCCAAATCTGGTCTGCCCAGCCAGCAGTCTTCTGACAAAATGCTACCCAGTATGGGCAAACTGAGCTCTTTCAACTATCAAGGTCTGAGATTGCTCTAGCAGGTCTGCAATGAAACTATTACTACATATTACTGCCACAACACAAGTCTTAAAAGTACCAGGATATCTTCCTAACGTTTAAAAAAATTTTTTTCTCAACAAATATATCATAGGATACTATACCTGCTAAATGGATTTAGTTGAACAAAATCTTAACTGGTTTGTGAGACTAGTTTACAAAGACAAGCTTTGTTATAAAAAGAAACAACAATCCAAAGACTTTATAATAAATAAAACAAAAACCTCAAACATACTGTGCTCTGCAGATTTTAAGTTTCTAACACTCATTTTTAAATAAAATTTTTAAAAGACAAATTTGATTTCTCTAGAAATCCCCAAAATACATGATCTAAACTTGCCACTCACCTCCACATGTTAACAACTGTGTGTTGAGCCCTTGAGCTTAGGGAAATTTTCTATCTAGCAAGTGAGACACCTGTATTGTTTTAAAGACATAGGTACAAAAAATACACCTACAAGACACAAAGATGTCTTTTGAGTTTTTTCATTAGCTACATAGTGTGCGGATTATGAAATAACTCTCTGGAATCATTTGTATGAACGTTATTTAAAATTATGGGTATGAGGGCAGGCATCACTTCCACAGTACTCATTTTGCTACTGATCCCATGTATTTTAGGTTAAAGAATCACAAGTACTTAAAGGCCATGTGTTGGCTTTCCCAGTGAGAGATGGACCATGGAAATTAAGAAGTCCACCAAACTAGGTCTAATGGTACCCAGGTTATTGAGGACATCCTGGAAATGTAAATGCCTTCCCCTTCCCACAACACATAGCAAAAATACATTTACACATAGTAAGAAACTGAAAAGCCTTTTACAATGGTAAAATAGGTTGGATATCTGAAGGAAAAGAATACAAAAGCTTTTGAAAGTGATTTGTGATGTTGATGATGTTTTAACATTTAAAATGATCCAAGAGAAGCACTGCACTATTAACATGCCTTTAGTATGCTCTAAGACACTAAATCCTAAACTCAAAAAAATCTTTTTTTTCCATAGGACTATAATAAAATCCAATTTCTAGATTGCTGTAATTAAACATTTTCCCTGTAACCTTTGAGCTGACACTTTATTAAGCATTTCAGAACTCATGTTTTTGAGTAATCTGTAAAAGAGTCAGACATACATATGCTAAACCTGTACTATAGATGCCAATGTTTTGGATAGTAATTAAAAGTTGTAATTACAGGAAAATTTTACTTCTTAAAATCTTTTTGCACATAACTGCACACTGTGCATGTACCCTCAATGAGATCCAATTAGTTACAAAGAATTTGCATTTCAGTTAGTGTGGGATAACAAGACTATGGGGAGGCACAATGCAATTCCACCAGCAGAGGAAGAAAGTGTGTTCTTTCTTGTTAGCTCTGTAAGCAATAATTCCCACAACCGACTGTTTAAAATGTTACTGATCTTTTCAATATTTGGGTACTGAGGTGGTTTTAGATTTTTTCCCTCCACTTTCCAAAAACGTCACATTGGTGCAAAAATCACCCACAGTGAATACCTGAAGAAGCAAATGAGCAAAGGATTTTGTTCTGCATGTATGTTTGTGGAGTAGTTTTTTTTTTTTTTTTTAGGGGGGATATTGCATACTTTTTCTTCTTAATACTTAACAATTTCATTAAAAGCACACTGTTTTCTTAAAATAAGTTCTGTAACTGGAGGCAGAAAAACCTCATTGAGACAGTGCTATGTAAATAGGCACAGTTTTTGTGATAAAGGCATACATTTACTGCACTGAGAAAGTACTCATGGATTTTTATTTTTTCTGGCTGTTTCCAACAATGTAAATCCTAAACAAATATAAAATAAATGTATACTTTATGTACACAATTTAACAAGCATCTCCAGGGCTTCTGCTGGTTCATAGAACAATACCTGTAATTCCCTGGGTTCAGTTCAGCAACTGTTAACAGATTCTATAATCTGTAATGACAGTAAACTGGCCTTTGCTCTTCTTTTATTCACTATTCATTTTCAAGGCTTGGTTAAATACAGAGCTGGGTTAAAGATCAGTGGTTTTTCATGTGACACATGCTGGTATTCATCTAATGGCTTATCAAGACAAAACTGTCCCTGTTCTTGCCAAAATAAATAAAAATGACGCTCCACATCGCATGACAATCAGCACTTCCTTATAGCAAAACAACTCAAGCTTTTGTAATTCATTTATTTTATAGGAAAAAAAAGGTTAATAGCTGGCTATCTAGTCTTATATGTGGAATCAGGTTGCCATTCTCAAAGGAGATTTTTAAAATGTTTTGCCCTCAATAAAAAAAAAAAAAAATGTTTTGCCCTCCCAATTCTAGAGCAAGATGTAAACTAGTTTCTAGCAATATTAGACTTTACCATACAAAACTGCAGAAGCTACAAATTCATATAGTGTTAAGGTATATAACTTAATATATGCAAATTATGCAGAAGCAGCAGACTGGACTCAGTCACAAAGGTGGGGGAACCGATTGAGGAAATGTCATTTTTTTTTTAGAACAAAGTATGGGACTTGCTTTGCAACATCTGTTGGGCTGTATGAAATGTTAACAGATGTCTTAGTGAAAAAAGGAGAAAGAATTAATAAAGGAAACTTCTTCTGAACAGATAATCCACTCAAATTTCCATATTCCTGAGGAAAAAAGTTGACAGCAACCTTTTTCCCTTGTGAAACTTGCCATCTCTACTTTATTGTGTAAAGTTTTATTTTCTATGTGAAGTTAAGGGAGGAAATTTTTGACTCACTATAAAGAAATGAATAGAGAAAAAGTAAAATTAACAATAATTTTCAGCTCAGGTTTTCCCTTTGTGAAAAATTATATTACAATCTAAATTGCCTGTTTTCCCTTGATTCACATATGTAATTTGATGGAAAGACAGTAAAAAGTTCACTAAAACACACACACACAGATGAAATACTACGCTACTATGCTTCCATTAACTTTTTTTTTGGAAGGGGGGACAGAGGAGAGGAGATTAAAGAGTAGCTATTAAGATAAAGTTCTGATATGAATGCATCTCTACTCATAAAGGTATTCATCTTCACAATTAAGATTCACCTATCATTTACACCTAAACCCTTGTGCTCTCCAACTGGCTCCTAATTTCTTTCCATTACCATCCTTGTAAGGGATGAAACATCCCTCTTTCAACAGCCAAGTGTTCCACAGCAGTAAAGTCTGATCATGAAAACTTTTGGAATATACTAGTTGTATCCCTATATTTAAATTTTAAGAAACGTGGAAAATTTTACTTTCTTAGTTAACAGTTGTCTTTCTTGTTTCAATTTATTAGATGATCTAGCTTCTAGCCAAACCTAAAAGTAGCAGCCTTTAATTCAGATTAAAAAATTGATGGTTGCATGCCAACTACTGAATCTAACCTAGTGCCTATTTATGAACGAATTGAACTATGCACCCATATTCTTCTACAAGTCTTCCTTTTTGGAGACATCTATTGCTTATTCTCTTAAAAACCTCAGACCTGATTGGGTTAATAGCTCATGGAGTAACTAATTCAAAATGCACTTACCGATCTTTACAGATTCAAATGGGGGAAGAAAAAAATTATGTTGTCATCTCTATGTTAGACTTGTACATGTTACTTTGTATTTACAACTAACTACACCTTCTCTAAATGGTTCTGGCAGTCTTTGCTGATGGGCATTTCAACATAGAGAAGCCTCAGCCAGAACAGCCTGAAGATTTCAGGGGACAAGATTATGGTCCAAGTTGTAAATAAGAAAGACATGCAGGCAGGCCTTCAGTTTTTGGTTAGTTTATTTTTTGCCAAAGTATTGTGGGTACTAAATGTTGTGATGTTTACTCACAGGAACACCACATCAGAGCACATGACAAAAAATAATAATAACTACTATACCCTCTCCCCACAAAATCAATCACCTACGCTGAGGGAGAAAGCTTGCATACTGAAGACATCATTATGTGTTGTGTGGACAAGGGAAAAGGGGGTAGAACAGACCTCCTAATATAAGGTTTGAATAGGATACATGTTTAAAGCACTTTAAACGGTGGCATGAACATCCCCCATAACTAAATACTACCTAAAAGTTTCACCCTCTGCAGCAAAAGGGAGAAACTGCTCTGGATGACACTTGTGTCTGTACCTACTAAAATAATCAATGTTGCTGCAGCATTTGCCGACAGCCTAATCAGGGGCTCAGTTTCATAAAAATACATCAAGGAAATACCTAAATGCCATAATCCTTTGATAATCATAAAAAAATTAGGAAGTAAAAAGGTTTTGGTAGGGTATGGTAGATGAGGTACTTTACGAAACTACAGGGAAACAATGAATCCTTAGAATCAAGATATTTGCAGATACAAAAGCATCTGAGGTCAGTGTGAACCTTTTTTTTCTAATTTCAGCGTATTACAGGGTTACAAATGTTTAGGTTACATATATTACCTTTGCCCCAGCCAAGTCAGAGCTTCAAGTGTGTCCATCCGCTAGACGGTGCGCACCGCACGCATTAGGTGTGAATATACCCATCTCCTCCTCCCCCTCCTGACACCTGCCTGACACCCGATGAATTTTACTACTATATGTACACTTAAGTGTTGATACCAATTTGATGGTGAGTACATGTGGTGCTTGTGTGCCTACAAAAGGATCACTCTACCTACCTTGTATTGGTTTAAAAATAGAAAAGTAACTTTATTGATATTCTCTCAGGTGCAGACAGTGGCAGTGGCTTACTTCTACCATAACATATAGTCAATGTTTTCTGAGAAAATCTTGTGGAAGAAAAGAACCAGTGATCTCTTTCCTTAAATGAATATAAAAAACCAGGCTGGGGCGACAGGGGGGGTGGGGCGGCGTCGGGGAATACAATGTGTAATTGCTTTCATATGACCATGAAAAGTTGTAAGGATTATAAAAATAACATTAATTTATTTACTTGCTTCTAGAGTCTATGGATTGAGAAGCTTGTAGCTTCAGTAAAGATGTCATAATAATAGTTTAAATTGCTGTCAGAAAAGAAGATAGAGATTCACAGACACCCAAGAAAATCGTGTTGTAAGGAAGGGCTCAATACCTTACAAAATTATCTGAAAATTCAATGCTGCCTTTAGAGTGATAGAAAAAAACAACACAAAAGATGATACTGCCTTATATGCTAATCATAAACCTAAAAAAATAAATTTAAAAAGTGAATTAACAGTATACTTAAAGTTTCAAAAATCTTCATAAAACCAGATAGTATTTTATATACATACATATTTAAATGAGAAAATGCTGAGACAAAGCAAATGTGGATGAATTTAGAGATTGTTTTCAAAATTAATAAATCCAGAAGATGCAGAAACCTATCAACAGCAAGTTAAAAATAGGAAGACTTGACAAGTGGCTTAGGAGGTCTGCATAATGATTACCTTTGGTGGAGAATAGTGACTGGGAAGAGGGCATAGGAAGTTTTTGAGGTACAGGGAATGTTGTGTATCTCCATCTAGTTGACAGTCCTAGTTATGTTCACTTTGTAAAAATTCATCAGGCTGTAAGCTTATGTTCTGTACACTCTTCTGTATGTATGTTAAACTTCAATTCTAGAAGTTCACTACTACTGATACTAATGGTACTACTACTACAATAGTGGTAATAATAAACTAGCTCTAGAACTAGCTATAGAACTATGTGAAAGAAAAAAGATAAAGGAGAAGAAAACTAAGGGGATGGGGGAAGAGAAAAGTCAAAATAAAGCAGATTCTTTTTTTTTTTCTTTGAGACAGAGTCTCACTCTCTTGCCTGGGCTAGAGTGCTTTGGCATCAGCCTCGCTCAGAGCAACCTCAAACTCCTGGGCTCAAGTGATCCTCCTGCCTCAGCCTTCACAAGCCACCATGCCGGCTAATTTTTTCTATTTTTAGTTGTTTGGCTAATTTCTTTCTATTTTTAGTAGAGACGGGATCTTGCTCTTGCTCAGGCTGGTCTCAAACTCCTGAGCTCAAACAGTCCTCCCGCCTTGGCCTCCCAGAGTGCTAGGATTACAGGTGTGAGCCACTGCGCCCGACCAAGGTAGATTCTTTATCACATTCAAAAATCACTCAAATAGGGTACGGTGGCTCAACCTTGTAATCTCAGCACTTTGGGACACTGAGGTAGGCGAATTGCTTGAGGCCAGGAGTTTGAGACCAGCCTGGGTAACATAACCAGACTCTACCTCTTACAGAAAATTAGCTAGGTGTGGTGGCGTGCTTGTAGTCCTAGCTATTCAGGAGGCTGAGTTGGGAGGATCACTTGAGGCCAGGAGTTTGAGGCTGCACTGAGGTGTGATCACACCACTGTATGCCAGTCTGGTAAAGAGAGAAGACCCTGTCTCTTTAAAAAAAAAAAAAAAAAAAAATTCAAATAACCGCCACTAAATCTGTTTGTAGCAATTTCTTTAGAGGCAAGAAGTGTTAGGAAGTAAATATCTGAGTATCATAGAATGAGGGTGACTGTCGAAGAGAGTAAAAGGGTAGGAGAAAGAATCAGGTGGGAGAGATCTTAACTGGGCAGTAAAAGTATATGAGCATTCCAAGTGACTTAAATGGAGAACAACATACCTCAACTTGACATGTATCAATTCTGCAACCTGGAGCCTTGAAATGTGCTTGCCAGTCTTTCTCACTAAGCCTGTCCTCTGACTTATAATCAAGGCTACGTGGAGGTGGGGTGGGCACAAAGTGTGCCTCCTGAAAGACTGGGAGGGGAAATTACATATACCCTGCAGACAGTATTACTTATAAGCAGTGAGCACATCAAAAAAGAGTTTTTAAGAAATTGCAAATGTAACATACTCCTCTGACCACCCAAATGCTTTTTTTTTTTTTTTAAGGGTTAATAGTTTCTAAGGGTGATGGCAGCCAACAGTTAAACAAACCCTGGTGAGAAGTAACAAAGTGGGAACCACTGAATAATACGCTAATTGACAGTGGATACGCTTTTGGACTAGCTCAAATTCTTACTCTATCTTCTTTCATTTATTATATAGAAAGTCATCTTAAATTCAGCATTTTTAACCACTGTTAGGGAATATTGATCGCAGCCCTCACCTTGCCAAGTACAAGAAGCTGTGGGGAACACAAAAGTTAAGACATACTCCTTGCTCACAAGAAGTTTACAATCTAGTACAAGAGATAAGCCATGAACAAAAACAACCTTAATAAAAACAGAACGTGATAAAAGCAGCAGCAGCAGCAGAATTCCATATGACTTAGAAAAAGAGATCCCTTCCAGCCAGTATGGTACAAGAAAGCTTCTAAGCAAAGGCAGCCTTTGCTCTGGCACTGAAAACCCATAATATAACTAGAGAAGTAATCCAGCTTGACCAGAACATGAGACTTGTGTAGAGCAACAACAAATGAAAGGATGGAATGGTCAATGGAATTATTATAACCGTAAGGGCCCTATAGTCCATTATAAAGAGCTGCTATTTATCCTGTTATCCACCAATAGCAAAAACTATGGAAAGCTTCTCTAGAGCAGCAAGGTATGATCCTTATTATACTCTAAGAAGATTCATCTGGCAACAGTATGACAGATGGACTGAAATGTGAAAAGACAAAAGTAAAGAGTCCAAATCTGAGAGCCATCTACACAGACACAAGAGGTAAAACAAGGTGGCCAAGGAGAGCATCTCAGCAGGTATCAATGGTTATTGAGGGACAAGACAGGAAAAGTAGCATTAACAGAAGCATTGTGATTGTCCAATGATCTAAAAGACAAAGGAAGAAAGAGTTTACAGGAGGTAAGATAGTTAAGAGTTTCAAATGTTTTAAAAAACAATACTACATTTAGATTATAGTAAAACCAAATGTAGTAGTAAGTAGTAGTAATACAGTAAGAACAACAAAAAAGTGCACAGGAATGATGAATACCAAAATCAGAATAATGTTTGAAGATGGGAGGGGAGCAGGTCAATGAAACAACATAATTTAAGTGATCGAAGCTAGGTGTGGTGGTTCACACCTGTAATCTCAGTGACTCAGGAGGCTGAGGCAGGAGGATTGCTTGAGGCCAGGAGTTCAAGACGAGCCAGGGCAACATCGCGAGACTCAGTCTCTAGAAAAATTTTTTAAAAACTAGCTGGCTATGATCACATGCACCTGTAGTCCCAACTACTCAGGAGACTGAGGCAGGAGGATTGCTTGAGCTCAGGAGTTTGAGGTTGCAATGAGCAATAATTGTGCCTCTATACCCCAGCCTGGGCAACAGAGCAAGACGCCATCTCTAAAAAATAAGAAAATAAAAAAATAAATTTAAGTGATAACCCAGGGCTTCAGATGTATTTATACATTATTAGTTCTTAAGCTTGGGTAAATAGGTGTTCAATCTACCATTGTTCATATATATTTGTGACTGAAATATTTTATAATTATACCTTGTGTCATAAGAGAGATGTCTTGGTAGACTGCTAGGTATATAAAATCCATATTCCTCAAAGTAAGCAAATTATAAAGACAAAGAGGTAGA
Source organism: Propithecus coquereli (assembly GCF_000956105.1). Taxonomy (NCBI): domain Eukaryota; kingdom Metazoa; phylum Chordata; class Mammalia; order Primates; family Indriidae; genus Propithecus; species Propithecus coquereli. The sequence continues at coordinate 4,047,721 of NW_012155840.1, forward strand.
AAGATAAAACATTCTTTGGAGAAATTTTGCAAAGAAAATAAGTAAGGGAAAGGTGGTTTGAAAAGTTAGCAGGGCCTAGGAGAAGCTGTGTTCATGAGTTGACAGTTTGTTTTTCATTACAGGAAAAATGAGACTATCATAGGCAAAGGGGACGAAGCCAGCAGAGAAAAAGATATTGAAGATCTAAGCCAAAGGGGATATGATATAAAAGGGTCCTAGGAGAGAATGTGATCAAGAGCACAAATGAAAAGGGTGCCCCCAAGGTAAGAGATATAGAAAAATTCTATGGTTAAGAAAGACATATATTAAGAGCGCTGATGTTAGAAAGCCAATTTACTACCAATCTCCCCCACTAAACTGTGCACTTGTTAAAAGGGACAGAGTTTATCTTTGGTAATCCATGGCCTAACAGAGTGCTCAATAAATGATGGCTGCACAAAAGAAATGATCATCTTAGAAAAGTGAAAGACTAGGCTACCAGCTAAGGGCGACAAGATAGGAAGAAATCAAGGACCACTAGAGAGTAGAAAAGGTTTGGTTGGATTGGAGAGGGTAAAATGAAACTCTGAATGAATGAGAAATGAATAAAAGAAACAGCAAATAGCAGAAAGAACACAGCCTTGGTTTCTGAAAAAGCATGAGAAATAACAAGCAAGCCAACTGGATTCAAAAAATGTAGTTCAGAGTTCCCAGTTTGGGAAGTGAAATACTTAGAACCAGCAAGAGAGTTCTTAATAAAAGGAGAAAAATGCCTTCCTCCAAAACATACACCCTAATAGGCGACAGTATGTTGTAAATCATTGCCATTATATGGCATTCCCATAGTATGTAGTTCTTATAAATAAAATAAAACACTGAGAATTTATTTTAGATGAAATTATTTCATTTTTATTTAGGAGTGCCCCAATTCTAAGTGCTTATTACGTAGAGTTTTTTAAATATCTATGAATTTATTCCTGGCTAAGGAAATTCCCCAAAGCAAACAAAAATCAAAATACTTTATGCTATGTCACATATGTGATTTGAATGACATAGTAGGAAATGTGGAAGAACATAACTTCATTAACAAACATGAGACAAAGCTGAAGAGAGCCAAGATCCTCTCCCTGTTGCCTGATTCCTGTCTCTAGAACTGAATTGTGGTCTAAAGTCACACCAATTCTCTGCCCAGTTAGCAGGGGCTGCATTAGCAGAACTTGGTACTTTTAGTCCAGAGAACAGGGAAATGATGGGTTCCATCACCTGGCCAACATCAGCAATCACCAAAGAGTCACCTCAGGAACGTGGACAAAGACATTCCTCCACTGTGCCGGCAGCACCTACAGCCCACCTTCCAAACACAGTCCTTTATGTGCACCTTTCAAAGAGAGTCCTTTATGTAAGGACCACTTTCTAAGTGACCTGTCATAGAGCCTTATAAAGCAGCATTAATACTGTGGGCCAAAGTGAGATTGATCTTTGAGCTTCGTGGTCTCCTGTTGTCAACAGTGCATTATAAAACCAATACTAAATACTTTATAAACAGGTCTCTCTACAGTGTATTAGAAAAACAGTGCATATTTCATGCCCCATAGTTAGGTAGCCACATATCCATCAGACTAATAAATTATTTATTAGGTGCTCAGAAGTGCAATAAGAGTCAATAAACTAACTTCTGGATACTTATAAGCTACTATTTCACTGGCTTGTACCTGAATGAGAAAACTCTCACTAACTAAATGGGGGATAGAAATATCCCAGCTCCCTCAATTGTACTGTTTGGTAGAAGGAAGCACAGGCCTCATGAGTGAAAAGGGACAAAAATTTTTACATCCTGAAAAGAGTCGTGGTTATTAAACTTACAAAGAAAGCACCACTCAACCAAGCCCATGCTCATTTTCTTTCTCTTGTGTACAGATTCCCCTGGTCCTACCACCCTTGGGGACAGCTCAGGGAAATAAAAATTGGTGGAAACATTTCTAAAACACCCTGAGTCAGGCCAGATGACAACCACCACTAATAATTTGCACTTGACATCTCCAAAGCAACAACACAATGACTTGAGTGTACAAGCTTTCTGCTACATGCACAGCATAAAATTTGGAATTTATGAATCTAAGGTTTAAAGCAGCATTTTTATCTATTTTTGGTTTAAGCTCCCAAGCCTGTAGACACCTTATGAGACAGTCCCTGATGCTCCATCCAACATCATCAGGCATCTCTTTGCCCTCTGAAAGAGGACCTTCTGTTCTAGAATGTATTACAGCCCTTCAGGAAGAAATTTCTTCAGCTAGGAGTTATTTGTCAAACTATCAGAGGCGTGGACCTTTGTGTAGTATTGTGGGTGCCATGGTTTCACATGTTGGCCACATTAATACCGGAGAGCAAGCATCTGTAACCCACAGCTGTGTGTGCTCCAGCCCCAAAGCACCCGCAAGGCTGATGCCAATGCAAACCACTCTTCCCATCCCACATCTGAACCACACTGGTTTTCTTCAGGAGCCAGGGGCTGAGATACAGTTCTGAAAATGAAAGTTTTGGGTTCGTTCCATTCACATGATGGGTATAGAGTATTGAAAAGAATATTGCCAGATGGACTGGCTCTTTTTTTCTATCCCATTCCACACCAAGTGAATAAACCATAAAGAGGTTTATAGTATCAAAGGGGGTTCCAAAATTCCCCAGGGGGAAAACCTAAATTGATAAATATAGAGATTTTCTTCACACCGTTTTCATTTTTCTTCCTAGTGTCCTGTAGTTTTACTCCTATAAGCTGAAATTTTTAAGGTTGAAAAAAATATTTTATGTGGGTAGGAAAAAGAAGTGGGAAATAAAGGAGAAACATGAGAGAGACTTGATTTCACATCACTTTCTCAAAAAGACCTCCCAAATCCTGGAAATAATGAAAACTGATGTAAAAACTTAGGAGAGGACTAGTTTCTTATATTACTTCTGCTACTACGACCACTACTGCTAAGATGATTATTCATATTAATGAGTTTGGTATGTAGACAAACTATAAAAGATGCAGTCTCTGACCTCAAGTACTTATCTCTGTCTTTTGGGATTTACTCCTCCTGCTAGATTTACTTTCATTCTTCATACCCTTGCCCAGAGGAAGTGATCATCACTCAGGACTTGGAGCATTTCCATGGGTGGGGTTTAAATATGGCAACAAGAAGAAAGGGAACTTTTGCCCTTGGAAACAGACAATGTTGGCCCCAAAGCTCAGGATGTCTAGTTTGAGCAAAGAGAAATATAAACTCCCTGTGAAACTTTTACACTGGTCTCAGGGAGCTTTATCAGAAAAATCTCATAAAGTGTGAAAGCACAAGTATTCCAGTGCTTCATCATATCAAGCCCACATATATACAAAACTGTATTACTGAACACTAATAAGCTAGTATTAGATAATAATCTCTATCCATTCTTTATATTCAGTTATTTATGTTTTGTGTGATTATAGAATACATAGAAGAGATACACCCAAGGAGTCAATTCTGACCAGGGGTTAAGTGCCAAAGTTCTACACTGATTACTTGGGTTTCAATACCTGCAGAAGCTTACTAATCCTATGACTTTGGCAAGTTACTTAGCCAAAATTCTTTATCTCTAAAATGGAAATAATAGTACTAGTTCACAGAATTGTTGTGAAGATTCAATATCTTGATCAGTGCAGAAGGTTTAAAAGAGTGCCTACCACATAAGCACTCAATAAATATTAGCTGCTGCATATGTATATGAGATTTCAAAGTAGAAGCCCACAGGTCAAGTTTGGCTTCAGATGTGTTTTGCTTGGCTCTCTAAGTGAGAGTGTATGAGTGTGCATGTGTGTTTAATTAATGGCCAACATGTAAAACTCCAGAAATTTTAAATTAAAATATGGATTTCCAGCTGCGGAGGGGTGGGGAGGGAGAGGCAAAGGTGAGGTGTCAAGAAACTAATGATAGGGCAAGAGAAATCTATATTCCTTCATGACAAAAATCAGCTGGGATGGAGTAGAAGCTACTCTCTTCAGCATGCACACTCATATGGGCAGAGCCTCCACTACTCTCTGTTGTTTTATACCTCAGCTGTTTCCCTCAATTCCTTTACTTGCTGGCGACTATAGCCATCTGAGTTTGTGACCCATGGCCTTTAAGTCACTCTGTATTAACGTGGCATATATGGAGAATTCATTCACACATAAATGAAAGTCTCATTTAAATAAAATATCAAATACCAAAAATGTTTTCTATTATGCCTTCCTCTGATGAAAACAACACTGAAATGTCCCCTTTTTCACTTTCCTAAACCCTATATTGTTGGTAATATATATAAAGAATGAGTAAATCCATTATCCATGACTATATCAGAGGCTCTGTTACAATTACAGAGATGGGCTTTGTGACAGCTATTTCAGTAACAGTGATTCTCAAATATATTTGCTTTTAACCAGTAGAGATCTTTTTTAAAAAGACATTAATACTGTATATAAGGGACAAGAAATAGAAAGCTTGGGCCCCTTAGCCTCAGCAGCCTGAGATATCTATGCTGCAGATGCAGACATCTACATGGAATTATAATGCAGTCCAAAGCAATTTTAGAAAACTGATCTAACTGCTTTACTATACAATCAAAGAAACTCAGGAAAAGTCAAAAAATCAGCTGGTGGCAGAGACTGGACCATTTTTCAGGGCTTGGATTTCCCAAATTGCTTTTACACCAGAGTTCAAAGCAGTTGTCTGAAGGGTTGAGAATTCAGTCGTATGCCAGCATCAACTATTAAATTTTCAGGAATTTTACAAGCCAGTTGACTTCATACTGGAAACCTAAAATGGGCTATGTTGGGGGTACTTATATCTATATGCTATATATCTTATGCTATAGCAATGAGCATCAGAGTTCTCCACATTTAACCCATGAACCAGTTATTAAACTTTTTAAAAGCTTTTTTAGAATTTTTTAAAAATCCATTAAATGGAAGAAGAATTATACTTTCTAAATAGAAGATGCTAAAACATCTGAAATTCTTTTGATTTTTTAAATATACAAAAACATCACACAATGAAAAATAGAAAATGTATCATGAAGCTATTGATTATTAAACTTTTATAAGCATAATCACTGGTTGAGATACTGACATTTGGCCAAATTGGTCATCATCTTCACATGGTACATGTGACCAAGTATGCATCCTTGTACTCCTTTCTAAAGATTTGAGGATTTTGGTGAAAAGTATGAAGAAAATCAAGCCAGATTCTTTTTTTTTTTTTTTTTTTTTTGAGACAGAGTCTCACTCTGTTGCCCTGGCTAGAGTGAGTGCTGTGGCGTCGGCCTAGCTCACAGCAACCTCAAACTCCTGAGCTCAAGGGATCCTACTGCCTCAGCCTCCCGAGTAGCTGAGACTACAGGCATGCGCCACCATACCCAGCTAATTTTTTCTATATATATTTTTTTAGTTGTCCAGATAATTTCTTTCTATTTATTTTAGTAGAGACGGGGTCTCACCCTTGCTGACGCTGGGCTCCTGAGCTCAAACAATCCGCCCGCCTTGGCCTCCCAGAGTGTTAGGATTACAGGCGTGAGCCACCACGCCCGGCCAGAGTCTTAAGAGTTAAAGAAAATAAATCTATGTGTAAGTTTGGGTTTCCTACTATATATAATACAAGGCATTGTGATAAGTTTTATAAGAGATACAATTGTTATGTGCCAGGTACTGGACAAAATATAAAATATTTTTTCATTTGTTTTTCACAGGTCCTATGAGATAGGTATTATTATTCTCATTTTACCATAAGGAAATAGAAGCTAAGAGAGTTAAGTCAGTTGGCCAAAATCTTATATTATTAATAAAATGTCAAAGTGGGAATTCAAGACCAAGTTGGTCTGATTTCAAAATATGTGCTCATCCCGATATCCTGCATTGCCTTTTCAGGTTTCTGCTATTTTAGACAAGAATTTTCTTAAAAGGTGATGCATATCACCCTATTTTTTTAAACAGGATATATCTTTCTTTCTTTCTTTCTGTTATTTTTTTGAGACAGAGTCTCCCTCTGTTGCCCTTAGTAGAGTGCCGTGGCGTGAGCCTAGCTCACAGCAACCTTAAACTCCTGGGCTCAAGCCATCCTCCTGCCTCAGCCTCCCAAGTAGCTGGGACTACAGGCATGTACGCCAGAATGCCTGGCTAATTTTTCTATTTTTAGTAGAGACGGGGTCTTGCTCTTGCTCAGGCTGGTCTGGAACTCCTGAGCTCAAGCGATCCTCCCGCCTCGGCCTCCCAGAGTGTTAAGATTACAGGCGTGAGCCACCGTGCCTGGCCGTTATATCTTTCTGGATATTATTATTCTACCATTTTATCCATTTGTAGTTAGTTGTATTTAGTTATTGTATATCTAATGTTTGCCTTCTTCTCACTTTTAGAATTTGCTGTTTTATTTTATAATGAGCCTTTCCAAAGGAATATTAGTCTTTAAGAAGAATGAGAAAACTAATAAGAAATAAATGAGCAAAAGATCTAGAACAGTAAATATGGTGTACTACCATTTATGTTTTAAAAAAAGAGAAAAGAAAAGAAGAAAAGAAAAACTGGGAGAAGGTAATAAATAGTTCTGTATTTTGGCTAAGCTATTTCTCAAAATACCTTTAAGAATCTGGTAAACAGAAAAAAAAAAAACTCTGGTAAACAGAAATTGCCTCTAAAGAGGGAAATTTGTTTTCTCTGTGTAAGCTATGTGTATGTTATCAGCAATTAATAAAACAAAACAAATTTAATATATGATGGTGCCCTGACAACCAAAAGAAATTTTCAAGTTCTAAGCAAAATATAGGGAAATGACTATCTTACAAGTTCGGTGTCTAAGCTTGGAAGCTTTCTTGCTTCTCTCCAGAATGCTTAAAAGCACTGTCCCTGCCTGGCTCCCACCTGTGCTCATATTAACCGAGTGTTATACTTAAGACAAGTTCCTCTAATTTCACCTGATTGGCAGTATAGTTGGAAAGACTACACATAAATACACAAGTTAAATAAAAGATGTAAATAACTGCTCTCTCTTACTAAAACAGAAGTGCCACAAGTCAGTACATGTGTTACAAGCTTCAATACTTCCAGAAGCTTAAGTAATTTAATCAAAAGAGAAATATGAGCTGAATTTCTTGGGCTAAGGAGAATATCAAAAGGCAAAGAGAAGAGAGCATTCCAAATGGGGGAGGAAACATGAATAAAGTAAGTGTTAAGCGCTGTTCCTTGGGTAGGTGAACGATATTAATTAATAAGATATGAGATTAGAAAAAGGCACATCATAGAGGCCATGAAATACAGACTTTATGATTCTGAACAGAAAAGTAAAATAATGGAAGTTATGTTCCATCTAGGAACAGTGTGCAGGATCTATCAGTAAACAAAAACACCTAAGGCAGAAGTATTAAATTAGAGGATTTGTTTTGTATTCAAACATTCCCCTGTAATATGTAAGCTCCAAGAGCAAGAAAGTTTGTGGGTTTTCTGTGTCTACACTGAAAGTATCCAAAGACTTGAAACTACAGTAGACACTAACAGAAAATTGGCAGCCCATCACAGAACATGAGGATCTAAACTAGGTAGCTATGAGAAACAAATTAAAAATTCAGAGATTTGTTTTGTTTTTTAAACAATCAACAAGAACTGATGCCTACATGAATTTTAGCTTTGAGGGAAAAGAAGTTAGTAAAGATGGTGGAGGAGAGATCTTCTAAGACTAACACTTAATTGTATGCATTATATATATATATAATTTGATATTTTTATATGTATATATGTATCAATGCGTGTACTATACAATTAAAATATTTGTACCTAAAAATTTCTTCTCGGCCAGGCACGGTGGCTCATGCCTGTAATCCTAGCACTCTGGGAGGCCGAGGCGGGTGGATCGCTCAAGATCAGGAGTTCGAGACCAGCCTGAGCAAGAGCGAGACCCCGTCTCTACTAAAAATAGAAAGAAATTATCTGGACAACTAAAAATATATATATAGAAAAAATTAGCCGGGCATGGTGGCACATGCCTATAGTACCAGCTACTCGGGAGGCTGAGGCAGTAGGATCGCTTGAGCCCAGGAGTTTGAGGTTGCTGTGAGCTAGGCTGTTGCCACGGCACTCTAGCCTGGGCAACAGAGTGAGACTCTGTCTCAAAAAAAAAAATAAAATAAAATAAAATAAAAATTTTTTCTCAAATTAAAAAGTAGCTAAACACTAAAATTAATCCTTTCCCTCAATTCTCTACCACTTACTACTCACTGGCATCTCATCCAACAGCACACGGCTTCATTACTTGCCTCTAAGCTAGTAGTGCCATTTCCCCCTCTACCACTTACTACTCACTGGCATCTCATCCAACAGCACACAGCTTCATTACTTGCCTCTAAGCTAGTAGTGCCATTTCCCCTTACAACACCTACTACTTTTGCCTTGCAATACAGAGATGTTATACATAGTCAAGGGGATAATCTATCCGTGTCAGATGGGAATGGGCATCCCTCCAGAATGCCTGGCATACCCCATCAGCAAGTACGAGTGATCTCTCAAGCTCTAGAATCTGCCAGATTTCTGCAACTGAATATTATTCTTACTTAGGCTTCACACTCAGTATCTCTGAATTAGACCATAACACATTCTCCACAAAACTGCTGTCATCCATTTCATGTTTTTGTTAATGAATAATTAAGCCTTGTACTCCTCAAGGCTTGGAAGCAAATTCACGTCTGTTTTACATCTATAATCTTAACCCTGTTTGGCATGCTGACTCGTATTCAGGAGTGTTCAAGAAATTTGGCTGAATGAATGAACACAGGCTGAATAAATGAATGATTATAATAACTCAGGAGTTTCTATGCTAGGGAGATAAATTCAAGGGATGCTTCCATTGACTGCTTCCTGAGCAGCAATGGCAGGCATTGCCAATTGAGCATGTAACTTTTTCTTTCTTCTGACCCACCTCAGCTTCTCAAAGCATTCATCACCAGTCAGTCAAAATTCTCCCAAAGATGAAACCTCTCTGTCATCCTTGAACTATGACTATTTTTCAAAGTTCCAGGGTGGTATGATTTTGAAAGCTTTTCCAGGTAAGCCCAAAGAAAAAACTGAAAACGTTGCTAAGGTCTAAACTAAGTCCAACACTGTGAAATTTTACTTCCAAAATATACTCTCCTATTGCATTTAAACTTGTTAACAATACCTAGTATATTGTGAGCACTTGTATACTAGATGAAAAAATATAAAATAAAGAGCTCAATCTTTCTCCATGATCTCTTTAGCATACAAGCGCTAAATGTTTTCAAGGAAAACATGGTTCCATATCTAAGAGATCAGCAATGAACTCTCTCAAGAAAACTCCATCTCTGTTCCCTTTCAAGAAGTCTCCCTATCTCCCAATTTCCCTTGCGATGCAGATTTATTTTTCTGAAAAGTAAATAAATATCAAACACTATGAAGAGTCACAAATCATATAAAAAGTTGTAACAGTTTTTCTAGAAATATTAACTCAATTAAGGTGCACAATACTATGTATTTTTTTAATGATTCTTAAAATTATTTTAATAAAGATCCGGTTTTTAATGTACTGTAACTTGAATTCCTAAAGACAAAATTAACTGCTGTGTGATGTTTCTATGAATATTTTTAAAAATTACATCTTTTAAGAAATAAGAGAACAGATGACAAACTGTTCACTTTGTCACATTTTGTGCCCCCAGCCTCTCCCCGCAAAAGAAGCTAAATGGGGAGGATTTACATTTCAGATGGTAAGTTGTATTGGCTCTTTTTGTTTTTGTTACATTCTGTTTTGTTAGTACCTAAACATGATAAACAAACTACTATGAAAAATTGGAGGCTGCAATATTTTCAAATGCTTTCACTTTCATCTTAGATAGTCCAAAGTCTACTGCTTTAAATATAATTAAGTATCACCTGAAACTTCAAATTCAAGGCACATTTAGACTATATTTTCACAATCTTTTTTTCTTTTTTTTTATATTTTCACAATCTTAAAACAACTGATCAATGAAGTCACTGTGTTTGGGGGGCAGTAGTAAGCCAAATGAGACATTTCATGCAGGTGTACCCAAAATAACCAGTGGACTGAAGCTGTGAATTAGTAATTTAGTCTTAGAATTAAAATCCTCATGCACTTTCAAGGAACAAGTCATTTTTTTAAAAATTGCTTGGCAATCACACATTTTAGAGTCTCTCTCAAATTGCCTGATTTTTAAAAAAATACAAATTATAAAGGAATCTGGCATTTTTCTTTTTTTTTTCCTAGATTCTACCCCTCTCTAAACACATATCAGTTAAACAAAATCTCAACAATCTTTTTTAAAAAGAGAAAGGATAAGAAAATACAACCTGCTGTATTTGTACATAACAAAGAAACTGCAGGAAGAATATGAGCTGACAACCTAGCCAAAGCTAAATGTATTCCACATGGTTAGTAGCCGGTGGGTTCTGAAAAAGGGGGAGAAAATCTGACACCTAGGACTTCTAAATGAATACAATGTACTCGGTCCAGTCTCAGTTATGATTCTGGATGCACAGTTTAATAGTGATTAAAACTTATGGAACTGCACAGAGCCTAATGTCAAGATGTTCTCATGTCCCTTACTATTATGTGAACACCCCAGGTCAAATACAACATGAAACTAATGGTCTGAAAGCAAAGTGGATAGCCTGAAACTGTGTATTTTATTTTAACAGATCTCATAGCCTCCTCTTTTCAATGGTTGTGAGACAGACACAGCAGAGTTTGAACATTAACAACACTTGTTAAGGTAAAGCTTAATTCCAAATGTGTTAACATAAAACTACACTCTTCAAAAAGATTTTAAGAGTATATTTTATTAAATCCTGAAATGTATGTCCTGGTAAATTTCTATATAAATTTGATTTACAAATTCCACTGAAAATGTGCCACAGCTGGCAGAATAAATTACTACAATAAATCATTATTAAATAACTGTAAATCTTTGTAATGACATAATGCCTAACTAAAAAAAGTATGCAGAAGTGAACATTTAGTAGAAGAAAAGCACTCTTCACACAGGAAAACAAATTACAAAACTTACCATGCCAACACTACAATATGATTCAGTGACTAAACAGGGAAATAAAATTCACATAAATAGTACTTAAATCTACAGTGGAGTTGTGTTCACTATTGAATCAAATGAATCGTATGGCAACGGGTAATGGACTTGGGTTTGTAACATTATGGATCACACTGCCATCAGGTAAGTCTTACATGGACAGCTGCATCCAATATTTTGCTAGACAATAAAAACATATTCCAGGTATCAATCAGCAAGCCCACTTTGTCCCTTCTCTGAAGCTTCATAAATATTCCTAAAAAATAATCAATTTTTCTACCACCACCTTCTCTTCCATATAGAACTCTACCCTACTTCAAAATAAACTTTTAAAAAATATAGAGTTATATTCTTTTTGATGTATAACAGATGGGTAGTTACAGTAATCCATTACTTTAGCTATCACTTGAAATGAATGACTCCAAACGTCCCTGCCTTATTTAGCTCTCCCAAGCCTCCATATGTCAAAGTGCAGACACTTGGTACTCCTGTCACAACCAACAGGGCTCCTGACTCCAGCCAAGAGGAGCTCCAGCAAAGCGACAAGCCCTGGAGTGCCTGCTTACAGCCTGTGATTACTGATTCTGCCTCTTGGGAAGGGTGAGTTATTAACCAACACTTTCGCAACAGAACTGTCTAAGATAAACCCATTAAAACGGTTAGTCTACCAAATATTTCACACTGCACGTTGGTAAAAATCTTTGTCCAGTCATCACTGCCTACTCTTGTGTGTATTTATCTTTAGCTCATAGTAACCAGTCACCATTAAATGATGTCCCCGAATGCCATTTCTACCTGTTTTTCTATTTGCCAAACCACAGTTAGCAAAAGGGTCTCTGTGTAAGAACCTCTACCTCTTTCAAAAAGAGCAAGATTTCCAATATATGAGTCTGATTCAAGGAAAATTGCCCTTAACCCAACAAATTTGCAAACCGAACTAATATCATAAAGAGCAAAAACAGTCCCAGTTTTAACCCAGATCAAAATTTTTTTGCAAGTACAAATAGGAGGGTCTTCCCCCCAACCCGTATTTCATTTTCCCGTTTGCCTTCAGTTATAGGTGCAAAAAGCCGTCCCTTTTCCAATATGCAGCAACTGCTTCACTAAGATAATCATTAAATGCATCTACCCAAGAAGTACTTGGGCCCCGCAGTCAGGTATTTTTTCCCCAAGAAGCTACTTCCCCCTTCACCTCCACTTCTAATCCACAAAGCCATTCTCTACATATTGCCCACTCTCAAGGGACAGCAAAGCATTTGTGCTGTGGCCTCAAAGCCTGACACATTCCAGACCAAATAAATAAACCAATGAAAGAATTTCTAACTCTGTGAAGGGGAATAAACATCTAAAAGTTACACGAGGAAACATCTGAAAATATTTCCAAATAAGCAACTCAAAAAGAGAGAGCAAGACAGTGTGAGAGGACACATGGACTCAAAAGGAGAGGGTCGGGAGGGAGCCTGGGTGTGAAACAGTCAGGAAGAGACCCGGGAGCCTGAAGAGAATGTGCAATCGACAAACAAAAGGAGAGGAGCTGGTGGGGAGAAACCACCTCTGAACTCACACTTATTAACGGAAAAAGGCAGGAGTCTAGAGTACAAGAGTGGGTGACCTAAATTTTCAGCTATATTATCCAGGAAAAATAATAAAAAGATGAAAACGTTGACCATTGCTACAATTATGACTTCAGTACCAACCACTCAGGGTAATTTACTCAGATGATTACACAAACAAAGACATGACCTCCTCCCCACCCCTGACCTCCTCCTTTCTTCTCTACACACCCTTCCATCTCACTAGGCAACCCAGTCTATTCCCAGACTTTAGGTACCAACCATCTGTTGGTGGCCACCAAATCCCTGTATTCGGCCTAGATCTCTTCTATGCTACAAAAGCATTTCTGTCATTTCCAGAGCAATGTCTAACAGAAACTTCAAATCTGACATCTTCACAAGTGTCTACCCTATTACTCCTCAAATTTACTTCTCCAGAACTGCCACCTCAGCAAGTAGGCCCATCAGCCATTAAGGGCTTAGAAAATGATTTTCTCCATTTATAAAAGACCATTTTTATTCTTCCTCACTTTTTTTAAGGGTATTTCCCTTAGAGACATAGTGAATTTCAGTCCTTACACTAACCTTAACAGAGATAAATCTCTCTAGGATGAAGCCCAGTCTCTAACTCTTACAATGTAGAGATAGCACCAAGGTCATGTGACAAACTCTAGGTATGTAAAAAACGAACCTCTGAGATTAGCTCAAGTGTCTCTCGTGAGATGCACAGAAGACTGTCACAAGGGACAGCCCTTTGTCTCTCAAGGAGATGCGAAGTTAATACGTTTTCTTCTGCTTTTCTGTATAAACTGTGAGAGATTTTGTCCCCAACTCTGTAGTGACTTTTGAGCTTACACATGTGCAAAATCTTTTAATATCTACTCAATAATAAATTGTGTTCTTTCTCTCTTCTATGTGGATTATATCTTTTTGTTGGCAGGATCTTTATTTCCTCAATAAACCTGCCCCTCTGACACCTCTAAATCCTTCTACTCTATCTCCTAAATATCTCTGGATCCATCTACTCTCCATTCCTCTGGCTATCACACTAGTGCATACTATCATCTTTTAGCAATTGAAACAGCCTCCTGCCTTAGCTTCCTGCATTCTATTTTTCTCCCTTCCAATCCATTCTCCAAATTCCAGCTGAGTTTCCAAAATCATTTAAGAGGACCTTATAAGATTTGATTTCTGCCAACCTAACCAGCTTTATCCTTTGACCTTCTCAAGTGGTCACAGATTTTCCCTCGTTGCTTTAAAGCCTTTTCCCTTCCTTTTCCCTTCCTCATTCCTGAACCTTCTCTTGCCTTCAGAGATGGTTTCTTTGCCTGAACAGAGATATTATCCATTCCTAGAGCACTCTGTACTACTTCTAAGCACTTGTAATTACTTGTGTAATGTCCATTTTTCTTATGGGTCAGTAAACACTGTGATGGTAGGGCTCTTTGAACTTCTATCCCCAGTGCCTAGTACAAACAGATTCAATAAATACTTCTGATTGAATGTCCCAACATACTATCCAGTCAAAACAGAAAAGGAGCTTAAAAGCCATTTAAAAAGCATGTAGGTTTGCCTATTATATATATTTACTGTAATCTTAAATTTCTGGCTATATGGTATAACATCTTGAATCCTGTCATTTTGAGACTCATGAAATAGGAATCCATTATCTTAAGATTTAGAACTCCCCTCACCACTGCTTTTTGGCTACCACTACTGCCCAGCTTATTAAGGCCAAGATGAACTAAGTTACTCCCTGGGATTTCAGTCCAATAACCTCTTGAGCAATTCCTTGAGAGGTGGCAAACAGAAATGTGAAACAGAATTAGAAATGTGAGAAACACTTCTTCAGATGACACAAGCAGTTATATTCCTACATTTCCTCAAGCCCATTTCTCAAAACCTCATTATCAACAATGGCTAATGAAAATGTTGAGTATGTAACTTTATTCATTTTTCCAACAATTATTGAATGCCTAATATATCCCTGGTACAATGGTAGCACTGGAACTCTTGATTAAAAAAAAAAAATCATGGTTGCAAGGCCACACTTAATTCACTATTATTTAACAGCAAAATTAATTGTACCAATCCATATATAAAGAAGTCTTATAAATTACTAAGTATTTTATATGTAACCAAATAGCTTTTGTTCCTTTATAGTATTTAAAGTTCAATAACAATTTTATTCAACAAATTACAAACACATAGCAAGGTGTATGAGTTTTCTATGGCTACCAGAACAAATTACCACTAATTTAGTAGCTTACAACAATATGAATTTATCATCTTACAGTCATGTTGGTCAGAAGTCTCACTGGGCTAAAATCAAGATGTCAGCAAGGCCACTATTCTTTCAAGGGCTCTGAAGGAAAATCTGCTTCCTTGCCTTTTTCAGCTTCTATCGGCCACCAGCATTCCTTGGCTTGCAGCCCCCTTGCTCCACCTTCAAAACTAGCAATGTTGGATCTCTCTTACCATTCTTCCATAGCCATCTCTGTCTCTGTCTCTCTCTCTCTCTCTCTCTCTCTCTGTCACCATAGCTAGAAAAGATTCTCAATTTTTAATGTGATTAGATTGAGTCTAGACAGAAGATCCAGGATTATCACCCAATCTCTATCTCAAGATCCTTAACCTTAATGACATCTGCAAAGTCCCTTTCGTTACATATTCACAGGTTCTTAAAAATTGGACAAGATTGGGGAGCCATTATTCTACTGACCACACAAGGCATGCAAAAATTTCAGGTTAGCATGCTCACACAGAGAACTAATGGCATTTCTAATTTTCTAGTATGTAAAATCTGCCAATTTGATATTGTGCTAGGGCACAATGTATCAATTGATCTTACTGTCACAATCAAAACCTTTAAAGAATTAGCCGGGAATTGCTATGCAAGCCTGGAATCCCAGCTAAGCTGAGGTGAGAATATCACTTAAGCCCAGGAAGTCAAGACCAACTTGGGCAACATAGCAAGATACCCCCAAAACCACTTACCCCGCCCCAATCTATTTGAAAGAAAGGGAAGAAAGGGAAGGAGGGAGGGAGGGAAGTCAGTCTTTGAAGAATAGATTGGTTTTATTTACATTCACAGACACACAAACTTTTAAAAATTTATTCTTATTTATTTTTCATTTGAATAAGAAAAGTATCTACTGTCAAAATTTGTTTTGGTTATAAACATAGATTCCTGAGGAAATCTGTTCTAGTTTTACCAGCAATAAATTCCAGGAAACTCATTTATCTAAGTGAGTTATAACACTTAACTTCATGGTTAATAGCTTTCAGTTCACACCAAAAAGCAATGTAGAAAAACGGATTACAGGTTACTGCCACAACAGCTGGCTATAATCTCACACTTCGATAATAAAGATGGTGATTTTCATGCAAAAATTTTAGCAATTGGAATTGGGACTTAATTCATTAATTGCTTTTAATATTTTTGTACTTTGTTATGAAAAGAGATTTTTCGCCACAGAAGTCAAGGACCACACCTGAAGTTTGTTTTATTCAGAGACAATATGTTTTCTGTACAGATGTTAGAAAGGACTTTAACAGAAAGTATAGTTCTTTTTAAGACTTCAGGGACAGAAAAACCACCAAATAGATTTTTCCCTAATTCTTTCTTTACTCTGAAATTTTAACATTTTGATAGAATGTAAGTTTTCAATCTGAAAAGGAAATTACCAGTATTGACATGAATCAGTGTTAATGTCCCCAATAATACATAGGGAGGAAAAAGGAATACTAAAAATAGCTTAAAAACCAATCTTCAAGAGAACAATCATTATTAACCATGCCATTTATATATAATTCGGTTATATTGCTATATATTTTAAATCTGTGAAGGCATTCCACAATCACATTTACTAGAAGTCACATAAATATCATAGAATAGCTCAATTTTTGGACACAGAAATTCTTACGAGCTAAGTATTTTTTTAGTTTTATTTGCAGTAAGTACATACTACTTTTATAACAAGAAAAATCTATAATGCTACTTCCATATAGGAAGGCACGACAGGAGAGTTTCCTAACAAAGACCATCTAAGTACACTATCAAGTACTCAGCTTCATTTTAAAACAAAGGTGGAAAAGACAAATTCAATGTAACTTCCTCAAGGTGACTAGTATTCACTAAAATACTACTGCTATTCAGTAACTTTCAAAAAAATGTACTATTGGGTAGAACGTAAACAGCCAAGTTGTTTAATAATTTGCACATCCACATCCATTTTGAGTCTAAATCATACATTCTCAATAACAGTGAAAAAACTTAGATATTACAGTGGTTTCTTGTCCTTCAAAGTTCTACTCTACCGGACAAAATCTTATTCCTTAAGATTTAATAGCGGGAGGGGGAGTTAGACAAAATGTCTAAAAAGTCTCCTTTGGCCCTGATAGTGGGGGAAAAAAAGTTAAGAAACAGTCCAACCCAAGATAAATCCAAGCCTAGATATCAACTATAGGAATATGAATACTAGGGGATCCCTGATAACCTGCTTTAACCCCATCTACTCCTACAGCCCCCACCTCCACTGGTTCTAGGGCATCTTCAAGGATAAACCAGTTCAACTATGCAAGAAATAAAGAAAAATTATAATAGTCCATTGAGTCATTTGTGAACTCCCCCAAAAGTTGTATCTAAACACAGAGGAGATGGTGGCATGGGAAATTAGTTTAAATTGTGTTTGAATTCTAACAGAAAATCAAGTTGCTAACATTAAATTTGGGGAAGGAAGGGAAATAGGAATAAATAATAGGTGCTGCAGCATATCTTCAAAAAAGAAAGAGCAAGAAAGAAGAAAGAAGAGGAAGAGAGGAAGGCCGGAAAAGGAAAGGAAATAGAGCAAGGGAGGGAGGGAGGGAAGGGAAGGAAGGAAGGAAGGGAGAAAGAAAGAAAAGTAGACAACGTTCAATAAAAAAGTTTTGTTAGCCCTGATGGACATTTAAGAATTTTAACATCTGAGCATGAAAAGATAAAGAAGAAAAAATATTTCAGGTATAGAGATAGCAACAGCCAGCTGCAATTTAAGAGGTAATTTCACTTGTTTTACTCTTGATTCTGAAAAACTAATATTATACCTACAGCAAACATATGTCCCTGATTTTCCACAACAATCCCAATTTCATGTGATTGTATTCTTCCCACCCCCCAAAAAAGTGATTCTTAAATACAGAAGTATGATCTAATCTAAGATTGTTCCACACAAATTGATACCAGAAAATCCATTGTTAGACCTTAATATTTTTGGGGGGAAGGGAAAGTCAGAAAAGCAAATCATTCCATTTAAATTAAAAAGCAACATACTTAGAACTTTAGGATTCTAGTTATTGAAGAAGGGTTATAAACAGTAAATAATGAGTTAATATGTTTTTATCAATCTATGTATTTACTTTATGGTTTCTTAATTCTTCAGTACTTATGTCTGTAGGTTCTCTTGAATAATATTTTGATGAAGAGAAATACCTCACATTTCAGACCATAATAATCGACTGTTTTTTGTTTTGTTTTGTTTTGTTTTGAGACAGTGTCTTGCTCTGTCTCCCTAGGCTAGAGTGCAGTGGTATCATCATAGCTCACAGCAACCTCAAACTTCTGGGCTCAAGTGATCCTTCTGCCTCAGCCTCCTGAGTAACTGGGACTACAGGCATGCACGACCACACCCAGCTAATTTTTCTATTTTTTGTAGAGACGGGGGTCTTGCTCTTGCTCAGGCTGGTATTAAATTTCTGGGCTCAAGCGATCCTCCAGCCTTGGCCTTCCAAAGTGCTAGGATTATAGGTGTGAGCCATTGCACCAGCCCAGTCAACTGTCTTAAACTTGATCTAACTATAAAAGCCTATGTTTGAGAAATTTAGTGCTTTGTGGCTGACAAAACCGGAAATGCTACCATGCTACCACACATAGATGGTGCATGAGAGTAATCAGTCCAGAAATTAGGCAGTAAAAGTAAAATATGTCATGGTATTCAGAGTATCAAAAATTAAAAAGAATAAATATAGAAAGCAGCAAAATCTCTTAACCAAGAAAAACCAATATAGTCACCCTATTCAGTTCCAGAAAGTTAAGATAAAGGACAGGGTAGGTTATTTTAGAACAGTGACATCTGTGAGATCAAAAGAACCTGTGCAAGAAACAAACTCTTCACTCTGGGAGGTGAGGGTTGATCTTCTATTTTCTCATGGACATCATCAGGTTGGTGCCATCCAAGGCCATATGGAAGTGCATCACCTTCTGGAATTTTATATGAGGTGTGAGGAAGGAAGTATTCAAGACGAAATGCCAGAAGGGGCTGATGTAGGAAATACAATCATCTCTTACAAAATGCCTTTGAACGGAATCCAAAGACAGAGATTTTTATCCACCCTATCCCAAACTTTTTTCTCTTTCCTAGAGAAATGGTATTTAAAAAAAATAAAGAAAATGAAAGATATAAGTGGAGATGACTCAAAGCCCACAATCCACTTCACAACCCCTGAACATGTACTTCACAGAAAGGGGCGATGAGCATCCAGACAGGCACCAAGAGACTTCACACTTTAGGAAGCTCAACATCAACAGCGGCTCTAGGAAGAGAATAGGAGGTAGACCACAGCTGGAGAGCTGTCACCTCAATTTTCTATTTTCTATTTTTGTGTTCTTAATTTTGCTTTGTTTTTTGCTCCTCTAACTAACAGAGAGAGGCAGGGAGGAACAGAACCTATAACCTGACCTCTTAAGGTCCCCTGCCAACTCTTCTAGTCCATAGAGCACATTCTGAGACTTCACCATTTAGTATTAAAAGGTGCCCTCCCCTTTGTACATGGCACTATAATAAAATAACAGTAATGATAATAATGAAGATGCTTTGCATCTAGTGCCTTATACCTTACTTAAAGTGCTTTAATGACTTTAATGGATTGAAGCATTCCTATGAGATCAAAGGCAGATATTATCATTTCCAGTCTACATAACAGAAAATCAAGGAAGAAAGGTTAAGTGACTTGACCAAGCCTCACTCATCAATACAGTGATACTCTGATAACAGTTAGGGGGCTGCTAGTTCCTGTGCTGTTTAGATGGCTGCTCAGCTCAACCTGCAGTCTAACCCAAAACGACTCTCCAGCTAAGGGGTTATGGTGTCGCTAGCTTTCGAAAAGAGATCTACTTAAATTTGTTATCAATAAGGGATGATAAAGGGCTCCAGAGAATCTGTCAGCAGACAAACTGATTTTATATAAAACAACTCCTTTACACTCCATTTTTTAAGCTCTATCCCCCCACCACAAATTTCACAATGCAAAATCATCTGCAGATGATAGCTATTTTATGTGAAGTTAGAGAACAAACAAAACATGCAGCAGGGGACAGGAAAGCGAACCTGTCATTTGGGTCTTCTCCAGGTTAGTGGTGAGTGGGAGAAAACTGCAGAGCCGCTTACTTCCAAATGATAAAATCTAACCTTCCTACATCCCATTAAATCTGGTTAAAAATGAACACAACACACCCAGCAGAGGAATGCTCAAGTATCATATCACAAAGGGCAGCAACATCATCTTTAATCAAGGCCCAGTATTTGAAAACTGCAGAGCTATACATGCATCGGTCATGTGAATATCTGTGTCCACCATGTCCTCCTGCTATAAAAACTAATCACTCCCCCCAAGAAGATTATAGCAAGGGGGGAAAAAACATAATCCTAATATGAAGTCCCTTTATTACTTATTTATTTGAGTTACCAAGTATGTGATCAGAATTAAAATAAGAGCTGGGATTGGTTTCTAATAAACGTTAACCTTGTTCTCTTTCCCACCCACACGAAAGTAATTCTGTTTAGAAACCTTTATTCTTTTGGCCCCAACCCATTCTTGAGGCGTGTAGCTCACTCACTGCCAGTAATTGCTTCCACACAATACTGTGTTTTAAAACATGTTTGCATACTTACGATGATGCATGACATTTATATTACTCCAAACAGGAATACAGATTTTATTTTCTGTGTTAAGAAACAGAGACTTTCACGGTACACCAAAGTAGCCACCAGAAAAAAGTAACCTCAATTTCATTTTTAATTTCAAATCTCTCTCTGTCTCTGAATTTTTGGCCTCCTGAACTTTTAAAAAATTAATCGGAAACACAAACTCATTCATTTAAGAAGTAACTCAACCTGAAAATCTGTGACAAGAGACCATGAGTATACATCCTGTCATGTTCCCAAATTAATATTACCCAGGGCAATTTCAATGGCGCTTTTGTAAGACTTACCTTTTATATAACAAAAATAGAAAATTCATATAATAATTGTAGCTCACATTTCCTTCCTTAAAATTACTAATAAAACATTTTAACCCATCTGCTAGTTTATTAATGTAGAATTATACAAATTGGCATGATTTTATTTACCTACATTTTTAAATAGAAATCAAATTCTTAGCTGGGCATAGTGGCTCACACTTACAATCCCAGCACTTTGGGAGGCTGAGGCTAGAAGACTGCTTGAGCCCAAGAGTTTGAGACCAGCCAGAGCAACACAGTGAGACCCCATCTCTACAAAAAATTTAAAAATTAGCCCAGTGTCATGGCATGCAGCTATAGTCCCAGCTACTTGGTAGGCTGAGGCAGAAGGATTGCTTAAGCCCAGCAGTTTGAGGTTGTAGTAAGCTATGAAGATACCACCACACTCTAGCCCAGGCAAGAGAGTGACACTCTGTCTTTAAAATAAAAAAAAAAAAAAAAACTCAAATTCTCTTTCATCTTTAAAAATCAAATTTTAAGATTTGTATCTAAACTTATTAAATTCAATTTGTTCTTCACAGCTCAACGATTGCAGAAACGGGTTAATTCTGTCTCCTTTCCCAAATAAGCTTATGGTCAAACTCAAACTCAAAGAACTCAAAATTCTCCCAAAAATGAATGGAAGGGAGGGGAGGAAGAGTCTCTTCTGTAAGCATATGAAAACTATTGTGGCATATACTCTGTGATTTGGAGGAAGGTGATATCTTCTTCCATCTTGGCTCTTGGTTTAGGGAAAGGTAACAACTCTCTGGAATCATAAGGGATGAAGCAGCTAAGGATTGGCTTTTGTACTGTTTAAGCTCTACCATACATAAATATTTAGTTATTTCTACATGGAAACCATAGTATTCCAGACCCATTTGAGGGACTTTTCTCCCTGATATGGTGAGACACACAAAAATAGACAGTCAACAGACAAATCTTGTTAGCTAAAAATTTAAAGCAATTAGAGGAGATTTTCTAGTGTCACAATGTAGTTTTATGAATTGAAAATGTGACTGAATTTGATTCTGATTAAGGCCCCTAGAATGCAAGAATAATTTGCTTAAAATATACAAATAAAATTTTAGATCTATTCTTGAGCAGCAAAAATCTACGCCTGGAATTAAGGGATAAAAGCTAAATTTTGCTCTATACAAATGGAAACACTATTACTCAATATTATTAGTATTAACATTTTAGTCAAAACTAGTGCCTTTCAAAAGAAAATTTTTAACTTTAGAAAACCTGAAATATGCTCAGGTATTGAAATGCACAGAGTCCCAGAATCACCATCTGACCTCCTCCAAAACTAAGTATTAAAACAAACACCTAACACTTCTGGTAAAAGTAACAGGTTTTTTTCCATGGGCTATAATCACTCAGGAATGATGCCTTAATTAAAGCTAGGCAATGAAACTGTATATTAAGCTTGGTGTGTCAAGTCAAAAAACTTATTTCTTAGCACAACAGGGCATACTCATAATTTCTTAATGTGTCCTGTTAGGTCTACATATTAGCAAAGATGTAAATGATATCACTTTTCAACCTTAACTGTGAATTTCTTCACTTTTAGTGCTTTCTGTCCCAACTTTAATGTTGTTTTAATGTAGTTTTTCCTGTGCGATATATCATATTTATCTCTGTAGCCATCCATCACTATTTCCTTTAATTGAGGTTAATTTCTTTCAACTTGGGGGAAGGTGGGAGGGATGAGGGGAATCCTCATTCTGCAGCTCTGAGCACGAAGGACATTCACAGCTGCTGATCTGTTAATCTTGAGGCCTGATTTTCAGGATGTTTAAATTCCTCAAACCCACCCCACTGCCCTCCAATCTGGACCTAAATCAACAATCTACTGGGATGGGAACCCAGTTCCCACCCAGAACCACTTAATGAAAAATTTCTATCTAACTAAAATCCCTCCAGCTGCAATCTAAGTCCTTTTGTTTATTTTTACTCAAATGGCTAACAGCTGGCACCACCTTCCATGTAAATAAAATTATTTCATGTGTTTGAAAACTGATTAATTCATACCTTGGTCTTCATTTCTCCAGGCCACAAAAATCAGTTCACTTCTAGAATCTTTTAAACATCTTCTACTTTTACCTCTGGGCTCCAGAGTCCTATTGGTGTTTGGAATCATCAAGTGGCCAGAAATAAGTGAAACGCATTCTACAGTTTGGGGAGGTTACTCTGCTTTACCTTAAAACCCTAGTGGAAGGACTTTAGGGTGGGCTCTGGCAGAGGGCTGGCTGGAGGTTGCTCTCCTCACACAAAAACAACTCCCCTGACCCAGTTTTATGGAGTAATGATGGCTGTGGGTGTGGGGAGAGATTGCACATGTGAAAATGTAGAGCCTAACAATTTTAAAAGTCACCATTAAAAATAGACAAAAGCTGGGAAAAGGGTTTTATGTTGACATGCTAATTACTATCTGGCTACCTTACATTTGTATAGCACAGTTTATCTAAGCATCTCAGAACAAATATGCCTCATTCACAGATGAGATTCTGGGATGGTCTCAGGAGTGAGGAGAGGGATGGGAATCCACAGCCAAGGTCAGCCCAAAAAGCTGGGCGGTAGAGTCTCTAAACCTTACAGACCAGCAGTAAGTATTCCATTAAATCTAAAGCCTTCATCAAGTGTCTGACCCTCAACAGGCATGCAGTGAGAATCAGAACTGAAATATCGGAGGGTGGGGAGGAGAGCCTTCTTAGTTTGGGCAGTCCTCAGTGATGGGAGAAAACTGAGGTGGGGGGAGGACTGCTCAGAGATACACAAGGAAACAATTACATAACGATGAGATAGGCCCTAAGGGGGATACATGCTCATGGATATGGGAGAGAACACCCATATCAGGCTAGAATATTGGGGCAGGGAGGCTTGATTTGCAGAGCTTAGCCTTTAGGGAAAATCAGTGCTGAGGACAGAAATGGCTCCAGAGTAGTCAGACTGCAGAGTTGAGGGAGATCTAAAGCCAAAGGAGACACTGGGGAGGGAATGTGAAAGTGCCATATGCTCTGCCAAGAAGTTCATATATTATCTATAGATAGTATAAAGCCAAAACCTACTGTGTTTTATCTTTTAATTTTATTATTGAAGTTTTCAAACATATACAAATGTAAATAGTATAATAAACCCCATGTGAGCCCCACTATCCAGCTTCAACAATTATCAGCACAAGGTCAGTCTTATTTCACCTATGCTCTCACTAATCCCCCTTGCCTCCCTCCTCCACTGGATAATTCTAAAGTGAATCCCAAACATGGTATGATTTCACTAGTGAACACTTCAGTAGCTAACCAAGACTTTTAAGATCTGATGTGATCAGATCTATCGGGGCAGGAAGTGAAGAGACAGGTTATGAGAATTTCAGCAAGGAAGTAAGAGCCTACACCAAGCAGCAGCAGTGAAGGTGGGGAAGTAATGAGATGCTAAAGAACCTTTTCCTTAAGAGATCTTCCTACTCAGAAGATGGCAAGAAGTGGGGAGAGTATGCAAGGCACTGAGGTTAACTGGGTTTGTATGAGGAGAATGGAGATGTCTAATAAGAAACGGAGGAAATGCAGAGTTGGGGAGATGTGTTTAGTTTTGGATATGTTCGGTTTGATAGGCCAATTGGACATGTAGGTAGAATGAAAATGCTAGGCCAAGAGATGAAAGAGAATGAGCTGATCCAGAGAAGAGGATGAGGGGAAAAATCCAATTTAACTCAATTAATATTTGAAAATAGACAAGTGGCTGGGATAGGTACTAGGACAGAGAAATGGTCCCTACCCTCAGGGAACTTTCAGTCTAGTTAGAGAAATAGACAGATTACCTGTATAAACAAACAAATGCAAAATTATTAATAGGATAAGTGCTTAAAAAAATTTACCAAAAGGGGGACATAACCTGAAGTTAAGATCTGATAGAGAGAGGAGTTAAATTTCAGAGAAAGTCAGAAAGCAGAGCAGGAAATGCTAAGAAATGGTAAAATGGCCCAGTTAGTGACAAGAGAATGGGAGGGGGGGAGAAGTACTCCCAGGTTTCTGAGTTCTAGAAACTTGAAATGAGGGACAATGGAAGAGGATTAGGTAAAAAGCACTGGGTCTAAGCAATGCAAAAGCTAGCAAGGGGCTTTCTTTAAGCATTACAAATGGAATCCTAGAAAGGTCTAGTACCCCTTCAGGCCATGGCTTAAACTTGAAGTCAGAGTTAACTGGGCCTTAATATCTATATATGATTTAAGACCTGCAGCACAAAACTAAGTAATTGTGTTAAGTGTCTTGACATGCCCACAGGTCTGCAAGCTTCATGTACCATGTATGCCCATGTCACTGGTGTCCTGAAGGTTCTGGCACAGTACCTAGCATAAAGGAGGTGTCCAATAAATAACATGCACTTTCAGAGGCATTATCTCATTTACTCTTTACAACAACAGGTTAAAGAAGAGGGATCATTCTCCCCCATTTTACTGGTAGAGAAGATGCCAGTCACTTAGGGAAAGGATTAACAGAGTTACTGGCTAATAGGAAGGAGACACTGTACAGACATGAGAGCCAAGGGAAAAGGGAGTGGAGCTCAGGGAAGCCATGCAGCTTAGGGCATGTAATGTCAAATAATATTAAGGGGCGTGAGCTTGGGAATGAGATCAAGCTTGAATCTAAAAATCCCAGTGCTGCCTGATGCTTACTAGTGACACAGCTTTCTCATCTCTAAAATGGGGGGAAGTTGTCTCCAATTTCACCAGCTTAATGTGAAGAACAAATAGTGACATATGTAAAGCATCTAGCAGAATGCCTGGAACACAATAAGCACTTGATAACAGCAAGATCTGCTACCTTTTATGAGACTAATGTGGATGCAGCTTCACTGTCAATGAAGCGGGGCCTTTAGCCTCTGAGTGACTGCTCTGGGATAAGCAGAGCCCTATGGGAACGCAGAGATATGAGGCCTTGGGAAACCTACACAGACCCTGGAGGAGGAGGAGCTGCAGGGGCTGTACACCTGCAGCCCAAGGGTTCACCCAATGAACTACTTGCACCAAAGTGAATGCTAGGCCCAGCAGTCATGGCTAGAAACAAAATTCATTTATTACCGAAGCAGTTTAACAGCAGAGACTCTTAACATAATCCTATGGCTCAATGCCAATCTGGAAGATGTGGTTCAAATCTCAGGATGTGAGAGCTGATCACTCAGAGATATAGCAGAACTAACAGTGGATGCCCGTCCATTGCCACTTTAAGATCATGGCCAACCCTGTATATCCATAGAGATGGGCTGGTTGTGCTCTTTCGTGTAGGTAAAATGAAGATAGTGGTAATGAAAAATCTCTCTCCAAAGCTCATCTACCTTAGGAAAATAAGATACTTTTAAATAATTCATTGACAATCAGAAGGTATTTCCAAATCATAATTACTAAATGACATCAACATCTCTAAATTGACTTGGTCTGTGGCTTAAGAACTCAACGGACAGGCTCCTGTAGCAGGAAGGGAACCAAAATTGCAATGACCCACATGAATACTGAAGCAACTACCTCCAAATTAGGAGTTGAACCACAATGACCACGATGACCCATCTCCCAAGGGCTATTTCATTTGAGAAGTTCTCCATCTAAGAATACATTTCTACTTTTCCAAAACCCCACCCTCAATTCATTCAAGAATTTTTTTCTTAGCAAGGTTAATCTGGAGTGGAATGTGCTATATCTGTCCTCAGGCCAAGAAGTGGCACTGAGTCTAACAGGTATAAACAAAAGGTATCAATTTGGTGAGACTGATAGGCTTATAACTCTCTATACTTAAAAGAAGGTTTTCAACACAAGTTACTTCAGAAATAATAAATCTTTCATCAGACTGTGTAGGACAATGTGCTCCCAGGTATGTGAGATCAAAACTGAACTCTTAATGTCTGCTATCCCAGAAGTTCATTAAACACTGCTATATGGCACCCAAGGTTTAGTTTTAAGATGTGTGTTCATTTTCATCCAAGAAACAGCTACAAGTATAGGCAGAATATGTGTCACAGTTGGCTCACCTAGCAT
Source organism: Propithecus coquereli (assembly GCF_000956105.1). Taxonomy (NCBI): domain Eukaryota; kingdom Metazoa; phylum Chordata; class Mammalia; order Primates; family Indriidae; genus Propithecus; species Propithecus coquereli. Next base: position 4,074,635 of record NW_012155840.1, read on the forward strand.
ATCCTGCATGAATAGTCAGCAAAAAAGATAAGACGTTTACAGATTTTAAAAGCCCACCAACAGCAATACATGAACTATAATGACAGGACAAAGGCTGACTCCAAAGGACATTCAATTTGATAAAGGTGTCACTATTCACAGTTATACTCCTTCCATTATATTTTTCTTATAAAAGAATGTATTTAACACTTTCTTCGATTTTCCCTAGAAATGCATCTTTTGCTAAATGACAGATAAATTCCACCAAGAAATTTAAGACTGATTTTTTTTTACCTTCACCACCCCAATCCTCTACAAAGAGGCAACATTTCCAACATGAAAATATTTTAGCAAGCATAGTGTTAAGTTAAAGCGGTATCTTTGCCATAGTGGGCAGAGGGGAGGATGGCAGGGACTAGAAATGGAAAAAGAATTTTTAAATCCCTGTTGCATTATCTACCAGATGTAAGTGAATAATAACTAATATGTCTGCAGCCTCAGCCTTAATCTTAAAACAAATGATAGTATTCAAATATAATATTTCACACATGCAGACTGATAACAGGTTTTTCCTTCCTTTATTTCTTGAAGATTCTGTGAACGACACAATACAAAGTACAATGTATTTAATGAAAGGTTTCCAGGCTGATTTCCCTACAGGTTATTTTCTTTCTTTTCTCTGGAACCCACACACCGGGTATACTGCAGGGACCAGGGGTGTATATAAAAATAAACTATGAGCCAGTATCAGAGCTGATACCCTTCTCCTGCAGGGGCAAGTGAATTATTAGATCTGTGTCATGAGTGGTTTTTTTTAATATGCCATTGTTCCCACTTGAGCACATTAAATTTTCCATATCCACTTTTAAACCAATATAACCTTTTTTTCCTTGTTCATAATGTTCATGCTGTACATTAACAGGCAGAAAATCCAATAGCTTAAGTCATCATATAGTAGTTATATGTAAAGCTTACTGGATGAAAACCTTTTGCATTTTCCCCCTCTTCAAACTAGTACTATACGGAGTTGGCTAAAACCCTAGGAAAAAAATTATACCTCATGGGAAACTGTACTAATTTTTTTTGTCTTTTATGATTGATCACAAATCTATTTTGAACATTGCACTTTTTTTTTAAAGTTTATTATAACTCTGGTTCAACATCTTCTAACCGAACAAATTGAAGGTGCTGGAATCTTTTGGTCTGGAAGATGTGTTTGCCAATTATTTTTGCACTAGTGCACATAAACAGGGAGGACTGGATCTTAGGTATGAGTTATATATTCCTGTACAAAATAATTGTATATTCTATGAAGACTGATTCTTTTTCTGGAGAAATATACAACAACACAAGGGAAATCTTGTACTAGCAACATAACTGAAGTGGCAAGATACAATATTAGAAAAACAGAGCTACTTTCATTACTGTGATGCTGTGTGTCAGAATGTCTCTCCTTAATGAACCTGTTTGCAATAAGACTCCGGGTGCAAAGAGGCTATTTAGAGAGACTATTGTGTCTATAGCGAGTCCTTCAAATATCTTCCCACCATTAGACATGCCGCATTGACCAATTCTGTCCTGATTGCTGTTCTTTTTACTATCAAGGGACATTCTTGCCCAGACAGACAGATGGATCAGACATTGCAGTTCATAAAATGTTTACACTGTACACACACACACACACACACACACACACACACACACACACACATACACGTACTATGGTACAAGCTACTGAGCTCCAGATCACACAGGGAGTTGAATGTGGCAGTGTCATATGAAGGCTTATGACTTTCCAATATCAATGAAAGGATTTAGGTTAAACTTTGCTCATGCAGCCTGCCTGTCACTCTCAACGAAAAGCCTCCCTCCCGCCCGCCCTTTCAGTATATGCCCATACCCATTGCTCACATGGGATCACTTCAGCCAAGTGTTTTCTGTGTCACAAGGTTTTCTTATTCTGTTGAGATCTTTCTAATAGCTGACAAGAAAAGAGGACTACACATGTCATGCTATCAAAAAAAGGGCGAGGGGCAGTACAATAATAATAATAAAAGAATAGTCCAAAAGGCTTCCTACAAAGATTTTAAATTCCAACTCACAATGACAGCCTCTGAAAACAAGGGACTTGTCGCTAAAGTAACTGAAGCATCTCTGGCTAAATCAGTGGCCTTTTTACCAAGTCTAAACATGTCAGTCTGAGGAGCTTGGAGAAAAGTTTCCTTTCATGTTACTCTGTACATGTTCTTATCAGCTGCTGGGTGTTGCTTTAGCCTCATACCCTCACACACCTACAAGCCAACTGATCCTCTACAAAAGCTCTTTTCCTCTTACGCTTTCTCTAACAGTATATCCTTTCTATTCAAATACAAATAATATGCCTGCCATTCAACTGCAGGGTTTTTTTTTTTACCCCTCCCATCCCAGTTGTTAAATAGAAAGAACTTCGAACCCAAAGGTCCAAATCGCCAGTATGCTCGTAAGTACAATTACTAATAGTTATATCTGATAAGGAACCAGAGAATTACACACAGAACTGAATCTGGATCCAATGAACCAAATACATCCAATGACAGTCTCAATTCCCATTGTTTTAAAATTTCTGTCACCTCCTCCTTTTTGCTGGGCTCAACCTTATATTCTAGCATATCTGACATATAAACCATCACCTGTTCTGTGGCTAATTTCCAAAGCCATTTGGAATATCTATATTTCAATGTTTATTTTCTCATCCAATTTTTAAATCTCCATTGTGATAAAATTTTAAAATAATGCCTCTATTAAAATTTCTTTAAACATTTATTAATAACTTACAAGCATTTCTTAATCAAGATTATTTGCATTATTGTGAACCTGCTAAAACATACTGAGTGTCTGCCTGAAGATTTAGGAGCTGGAGGGACAGGTACATAGAGATCTAGTGGCATCACCCATTTTCTACAAAGAAAACTATAAGTGATTTAAGGAAACTTGTCTTGGTCCAAACAACCCAGGACCCTAAATCAGGCCTCTGGATGCCTTTTCTACTGGCATTTCTACACAACACTGTAGTTCTATATCCAATGACCCTCCTGTATGTTACCAATAAAGGTTTTTGTTTTTTAAACAAGTGACAGATCTAATAACATATGCTCAGTTATATCGCCATGTCCCTACAATAAAGAAAAAAAGAATATAGGTAATTATAAAGAATATAGATAATCCAAAAATTATTTCTATGTTCCTTTAGAACAGTTATTCTCAAAGAATGGTCTCAGGACCAGGAGCATCTAGGAACTTGTTAGAAATGCAAATTCTCAGGCCCTCACCTGGATCTACAGAATCTGAAGACCTAGGTCCAGCAATCTGTGATCACAGGAGACGTGCAAGTGATTCTGATGCATGCTCAAGTTTAATAACCATGGCTTTAGAATATACAATATGACTTACTTAAGTCCACATTAAAATTATTTAAAATGGCTAATGCTCCTTAAGGATATAATCAACCGGTGGCTATAGGCCAAAAAACAAACACAAAGGAAGAAAAAAGAGACCTGGATTTGGGGATTTACAATGCCCTTAATTGTAATATCCCAATTTAGGGCAACAGGCAATTAAGTGTAAATATGTGTTTTTTAATTGTACTATATAATACGAACCACTAATTCTTTTATTTGCAAGAAAGTAAGCACTTTCATAATAATTATTAAAATTTACATAATTTCAAGTTTGAGATGATGTGATAGAAAATATAATGGAAACAAATTAACAAGGTTAATCATAGGATCGATGGAAAGAAACATTAGCCAACATGAAGGTGTAATTATTTAAAAGTTAAAGCTCAGATAGGACAGTAATATGGGGCAGATAAAGGTAAGATGAAGAGTCTTTGCCAAGGTAGAGGTGGGGGTATGAAGAGATTAGAACACCAGCACCTGCCTAAGAGCAAAACAAGAAAGTGAAAAGAGAGACAGTGGGACATTCTACCACATGAACTGTAATATTACAAAAGACCTGCAAAAAGTAAGAGGACCAAGTTTGAACTGAATTTGTCACTAAACCTCAGAAAAATTATTTCATGAGAATGGCTACTCAGGAGGTAAAAAGTATGTCAGAATCACTCATGATGCCAAATCAAAACTGTTTATAATAACAAGAAGTTGGATACAACCTAAACGCCCACTCAAGGAGAACCTGGTGGCAGGAATTATGAGACTTCCATACAACGGAATTCTAGGAGGCCACAAAAAATAATGTACATCCATTACTGAACACTGAAAAATATCTACATTGACGAGTAGAAAAAAGAAATTAAGCAAAACAATTAGTATGATCCAACTTGCATCTCACAAACCATTTTAACACATACATGTATATGTGTGCATAGAATAAAATCCAGAAAACTATAAACCACAATGGCCACAGCAGGTATTGGATTACAACTGAATTTTATTTTCTTCTCCCTTTTTCTCTCTTTTCTGAATTTTCTTGCTTTATAAGTGAAAAATAATTATTCTCATAATGAGAAAATCATAAAGATACATACAGTTTTTTTTTTTAAAGCAATAAATGATGTTCTCTACCAGCAGGGACCCAAGGGAGGACTGCTGCCAGGCAGAGGTATTAAAGCAATGATAAAATTTCAGAGACGTCATGAAAACAGGATTCAAAGACAAAGACACAGACTTTGGAAGAAAAGAAACCCTAAACTACTATATCTTAATGTATATATATATATATATATCTCCTCTTTTCAGCCAAAAAATAAAAAAACAGTATCATCAAACTGACCTAAACCACTATATTCGAAACAATAATCCAAATAAGAAATAGAAAGGACATAGTTTACTAAGCACATACTATGTATCAGACACTTTCACATAATATTTCCTTCATGGCAACTTGCCCATTATCATCTTTATTTCTCAGATAAGGGGCTCAAAGGGAACAAACACACTTCTGATACACCGTGGACCCTAGAGCTCATGCCTAGTTTACTTTCAAGCTTGAGCTCTTTCCACTGCACCAATCTGCAAAAGAGATCCTTAACACATAGGTTTTTGTTGTTGTTATTTTGTTTTCTAAGTCAGAGTCTCACTTTGTCTCCCCAGCTAGAGGGCAGAGACATCATCATAGCTCACCGTAACCTCAAACTCCTGGGCTCAAGTGATCCTCCTGCCTCACTCAGCCTCCCAAGCAGCTGAGACTACAGGAGTAGCCCAACACACCTGGCTGATTTTTCTATTTTTTTGTGAGACAGGGTCTCACTCTTGCTCTGGCTGGTCTCGAACTCCTGCCCTCAAGCGATCCTCCCGCCTCAGCCTCCCGAAGTGCCAGGATTACAGGCACACACCATCACGTCTGGCTTAACACATAGTTTTAAAGTGGTATAAGCTAAAATTTGGGATGCCCGAACAACTTCAGAAAGGACCCCATTACCTCTGTTAAATACAAAATAAATATGAGAGATACGAAGAGCAGAAAAGGCAGCTAGAGCCCCGTGTGAGGCAGCCATGCAGGGTATGTTAAGGGCTTCTGACCTGTAAAGGAAAATGACATTTTTGGAAATGTTCCTTTTGCTTTTGGGGATCATAGTGGTAATGCAATGATCAAACTAAAGATGTTGAGTAGATTGTTACCAGAGGGAGAGGAAAGCAGATTTAAGAAGTATTAATATTTAAGAGGTGAAACTGACAAGATCTACTGACTGATGTGATATTCTCTTAAGCCCAACAACCATGTGACCTTAATTCTAAACATATTTACATACAGCTTCAACACTAACAAGCTTTGAAGGCATCTCCATTCGGGGTCTTGCAACGTCAGTTCTTTCTTAGTTTTTGCCTTTATAGAGCACATCTACCCAAATTCATTTAGATATTTATAAGTATTTGATTCACCAACTGATGAATAAACAATGAAATACTATTAGGCAAAAAAAGGAATGAAATACTGATATACAGTACAATATGGATGAACCTTGAAAATATTATAAAAGAAGCCTGTCACAAAATACCAAATACAGTATAATTCCATTAGTATGAAATAGCCAGAATAGGCAAATCCATAGAGAAAAAGATGAGTGGCTGCCTACAGCTAGGGGAATGGCAGTGTCGGAGGGTGAAAGCTAAAGGTTACGGGTTTCTTTTTGAGGTAATAAAAATGTTCTAAAATTGGCTATGGTGATGGCTGGATGCTGTGAATATACTAAAATTCACTAAAACTAATAAAAACATCTTAAGTAGGTGAATTGTATGATATAAATTATATTGAAATAAAGTTTTTAAAAAGTATTTAGGTTTTTTCAGATTCTTACTGAGTATGATGTATTAGGCACGAAGGTGGACACAGGATGAACAGATGAAGACACCAGGACTTCAGTCCTAGAAGAGCACGACATCTACAAAAAATAAAACCCCTGTAAAACAAGTGGTTTCTAATATTAAGATCGTCTACCTGGTTCTGTGAGAAACAATCCTCTTGACAACTTTAAGAAAATATGTTTACCTAAGAAACAATTCCATTTTTCTTGTGATTCTTAATTCCATTGAGGCATTTATCTACAAACAGATATATTCTAAGTCACTAACCAAAAAGGTTAATTAATCATGCACTTAAAGAATATTCCCTATAAAAGATATAATTCCTCTGTTTTAAAAAGAAAAATCACTCAATGAAACACTTTTAGAGATATGTGGGCACTCTACAAAAACTGGATATAAGAGTTTTACATTTTTATTAACAAATAACAACACTAGCCATCAGTTTCATGTCCAGCTGCATAACATCTAGTTCATCTTATGCTTTTACTTGAACAGATGTCATGGAGATTCATTTTCAAATCTGCTCCATAAGCAGGTATCTTGCTGACCACTTGTCTAAACTGACAAAGATCTGGATTCAAGATCTCACGTTATCAGTGCTGGACTGATATTTGGTATTGGGTGGGGTCGGGGGAGGAGAGACAAACAGTGCGTATGTATGAAAAGAAGCAGGGGCACAGAGAAATGCCATACCTTTTTATTACCCAAAGGAAATAATGAGAGACTTAATTAAATGCTTAAATATAATACAAACACACTCACGGCAGCAATATTTAAAATAGCGAGAAGTTAGAAACAAACTTTTCTAATAACAGGGGTTGTATAAATAAATAATAGTTCATGACAGAATACAATATAGCTATTAAAATTTCCTGTTTACAAGTACCCAATGATATGAAAACAATGTGCTTTTTCTATTAAGTGCAAAATAACAGTTATAAAATAGCATATTTCATATCATCTCAATTTTATAATACCAAAGATGCAAAGGAGAAAATTTAAAAGGAAGTTACAAAATGACAAGATTATCTATATAATATGGTTATGATTTTTAATTTTTGGTAGTTTTGTGTAATTCAAATTTTCTAAAGTAAATTGAGTATTTTGGGGGGGGAGGAGAGTTTTTAGTTTGTAGTCATTTCTCATCTTCTCATCAAATAAAATGCAGAGGAAAAATTTTCTGATCCAAAATGAGAGTTCTAGCTATCTGAGTTCTAGTTACACCAAAGTTTTAACATACTAGTCTTCCAATGGGCCAAATTTTCTATTTATTCTGGACTTTTACCAATGCTGTTCCTTGTGCCAGGAACATTTGTAGCCACTCTTCTTTCACCCCTTCATCTGGCTAACTCTGAAGAATAAGGAGGCAGAGGTGTCACTTCCTCCAGGAAGTCTTTGGGCACCACTCCTGTAAGTGCTCATGGACCTCTGGGCATACGGTTGTATAGTATTTATCATAGTTCATGGTATCGTGGTTGCCTAGTTTCATATTCTCCTCCCCTACCAGACTCTAAGCTATTTTGAGGGCCAAAAATATTTCTGCTGTGTTCACCACTATATCATTATAGTTTCTAGCACATAGTAAGGACTTGATAAATATTTTTTAATGAATTAATATATTAGCAGATGAATGAATAAGTAAATAGTCCCCTTAGAGGCTAAGCATGCAATTCTTAGAAGCATTTACTTTGAGGTAAACCAGGGGTGTGTGTTGCATGTAATGAAAACATTAGAGTGTAATCATTCAGTACTTTAAGCAAAAGACAAGTCTTATGTTGCTCCCATTTTCAGAGTTCAAAAATCTGAAAGAATGACTGGAACAGAAAGTTAAATATATCCAATAGCGGGGTATTAAATATGTTAATGTCTTAAATATATCACTTGCAAATAAACAGAAGTAAGGTGCAATTAAGGGAGACAATTAAAATAGATCATATCATATTTCCTAAACTTGGTTACCAAAGATCAGATTCAGATGTTGCTTTTATTCATAAGCTTTGAAAAGTAAATAAAACATTCTGCACACTGCTCACCATAAATCTTAACTTACCATTCAAATTTAATCTAAACACAAACATAACCCTAAAACCTCCTCCTGTCCCACAAATACTCACACAACCAAAATCTGATTTCCAGGATGACGGTTTTGCTCCACAAGTACAATATTTATGCTGAAGAGATAAATTATGCAAATCACAATGGTTTATGCTTATGTAATATCTAAGCTTATTCTTTGAAATCTACAAATTTACCCAAAGCTCAGGTTGTCTAATGAAACAATTTTACTATTTAGCACAGTTTTAATATTGATTTAGATTTAGGATCTATTGGAAGAGCTGATAAAAGCTTCAAACAATATGAGCTGCTCTGTATTATTTACTTAGCACTTGATCATAGTATCTATACAACAAACTCAAGCTAAAAATTAATTCACAAATTAAACCTCTCTTTCATTTAAACCTCTACTATACTCACCTTCCTCCCATGCTTGTCTAGAAATGTTAAAAAATTTAAATGAAATATGCAGGCCATGTTTAAACTAGATCACTCATCACTAATCTCAGTTATGAGACAACCTAATTAGCCAAAAGTACATTGGTAAATTTTCCAACTACAAATTTTTTAATTCTTTTAAATTTTAAAAAGTTTTTCTGATACATACATAAAAATGTTAGAAGGTTTTTTAAAAGAATTAAAAATTTCAAGCAAAGTGATTAGGGACACTTCAACTAATAGGAGAATAGCATCCAATTTTCTTTTCCTTTTGGCAAAAATTCAAAACTTTTGCTTAAAACAAAGAAATCCTATTCAAGAAATAGAGGGAAGCATCACATGAATAAGAAACAAATATGACTATCTTCTTAGCTCAAGAGACTTCGCCACCACACTGTTCAAACACTGGTGATTCCAGGAGCACAGTCCCAGCCCTGGAGTTGCTCATGGTGGGTTGGGGAAGATGGGGCACGTAAACAGATAATTAGGGTTCCATGTGTTCAGTGGATGCTGCCCTAAGGTCTTTGCAGTAATCTGGTGCTACTTTTTTTCATTGAGTAGTTACTTGGGCACCTACCACTACTAAAAATAAATAAGACAAAGTACTTTCAAGAATTTTTAAATCTAGTTTGGAACACTACACAAATGTACAAATAATTGTCCCACAAGGGACAAAGTAATAAGTCCCTTAAGAAAAAGACTGTAAAATAAGAGGAATGCCTAGGAAACAACAGGTCTAGGACACAGTATCAAAAGTGTGTTGGAGAGAGATGGAGGTAGAAAGATAAGCTGGCCTACCATCAAGGAGGGCATTGAGTACAGAGTTACTTACAGCTTAGTTCAGTCTAGAGAGAGTCTGCAATAAGGGAAGTTCTGGCACTGAGCAGTGACAAAATCAAAGAATTTCGAAAAAACCCTCAATCCCAATGGGTAGAGTGCCCTGGAGAGAGCTTGCCAGTGAAGTGACCAGTTACTACAAAAACCCTACAGTAGGGCAATGAGAATGAAAAGGAGCAAAAGAGACACGAATTCACTTTATAAACCACCCCCTGCCCTGCAACTCCATAGCATGCATAATGAGACTTTTTTTTAAAAGAGGGGACAGTTCCAGGAGACAATGCAAACTAAAACAATCTACTTACAGGACTGGGCAAATGATGGAAATAGGAAAAGAAACAAGAAGAAGATGATCATTCAAGTTTTTAAGCCTATAAGGCTGGGAGAACAACTGTCACTTCTAGAGGCTAAGGTTTCTCTGTATGTGCTTATGCTACAAAGCATTTCGGAGACAGCTTCTGGTGTGGTTTTTTGGAAAGGGAATGTGCTTGCACTTAATGGAAATAACTAGAACCTTAAGCCCACCTGTGCTGAATCCAACTCCGCACTAGGGAAGGCTAATTTGTGTCCACACTTAAGCTCCCACTGCAGTGCAAGACTAGACTGCCCAGGCCTTAAAAAGTATCCCACTGGCATGGTTTTAGTCAGGCCCCTCACCTCCTGTTTCACACTATGGATGAGCAGCTGTTCTACCTTTCACAGAGGCCAGAACTGTAAGAAGTTATACCACAACTGAAGGCTTTTGGTCAGAGAAAGAGTGAGTGGATCAGGTGACTACTTAAGCTGATGGGAGTTCTTGCTATATATTTCTTGAAGGGGACTACTCAAATGCAGGTTTAGTAAGACCTTAAAGCTTGTATACTTTGGGAGACCCTCTTTAAGAAACATCATGCAAGAATATATGCAAACTTTACAAAAACAAATGACCATGTGAACACATCGCTGGGGCCCTTGAAGAAAAATCCACCTCCGGGCACATGCATGTATTTAGAAGCACAGTCACAGAGTTCAAGGGAACCTCTGCGGAAACTGAAAGGAAGGTGACAGTCTCAGGAATCACAGACATCTTCATTTGTAAGAAGCAGCAGCTAACTTCCCTGAACAGCACCAAAAGAGTTAAAATTACCCAAGAAAATGCAGGCAAAAAGAGTTGAGTGGCTTAGACTGGCTGATTACTCTTCTAAGGATCTCATTTGACAGGAGTAAAATACAAAGAAAGTGTGTGCCGGTTTTTACAGAAAACATATGGGAACTTACCTGGGGAAATTTGCTTTCTTTTAACTAAACAAGGAGTCCTTTCAGGTATTTTGAGTTGCAATTGAGAAGGACATTCTTAATCATAGAAAATGTGGAGAAAGAGTAAGCCACCAGAGAATGGTGACCATGATGCATTAATATTCAACTTCATTCCTGGGAAGGTGGAGGAAGACTAGAAGAGGACTTACATTTTTACATATGAAGACCCGGTATAGAAGGAAGGGAGGAAAAAATCAGTCTCTCTACCTGAATAAGCTTACATATAAGAGAGATTTTTTTAAAAGAAAGATTAACAAATATTAAAGAAAATGAATTTTCCCCCCAAACTGTGGCACCTCAAAATAGAGTTACAACAAATAGGAAATGTAAACTGGTAAAGCAAGAGCTCCCTTTTCTGTCCTGGATGCCCTGTGTACTCAGGGTTCCATGAGAATGAATGCTTGGGGCAAACAAATTTCATCAGAACCCTATTTCTAGCTCTGAACTCCACCTGCAGGGAGGGGGAGATGCCCTGTACCAAATGTGGGGGGTTGAGCTCTGGTGGGGACCCACGGGATGACCGTGGCCTAGGTGGGGCAGAAGGATCAAAACCGCAAAGATGAGCATCCCCAAGGGAAGGTCTTTGATCTGCAGCACAATAATCCCCACCCTGCAACTGGCCCCTTCTGCTCCCCCATCCACAAACTCAACTCCCATCCAGCTAGTCAGGCAGCTTCTTCCCTTTCCTACTTGTTAGTGGGAAGAGACTGGAAAGAGCAAAAGATCTGGCAATCAATGATTAAACAGGACAGGCTAGAGAAGAGTAACAGTGATTCCAGGCTCCCTTGGAAATAATAAATGGCAGAAGGAAACAGGAAGAGAGCCAATTAGTACATTCCCAAGCAAGAGAGAGCTAAGGCCAAAGAAAAGAAAGGAATTAAACACCAATTTTGCCAGTCTGCCTACTTCAGCAACATCTTTCTTCACTGATACGAAGCTGACAAGCAACCAAGACAAAGGCATAAAACTTCCAACAGTGGCAAGAGCCCTGGGCAGGGAGAAACTAGTTCTGCCTCCATCATCATCTGTGATGCTGAGCGAGTCATCTCAGCTTCCTCTCTAGACTTCACCCCTTTTAACTGTAAAATGAAGGATGGGGAAACTAATATTAGTTGAGTCCTTCTGGTGCTAGCATTCTAGAACTCTAAATGTGTATATAAAAGAATATGGGCTCTAGAGCCAGAATGCTTGGGTTTAAATCCCAGCTCTGCCAGAACTAGCTATCTTGACTTTTGTGAAGTTACCTCTTTGTGCCTCAGTTTCCCCACTGATAAGAGAGGACAATGATACTCTTTACCTCATGGCACTATCCTGAGGATGAAATGCTATGTTAGCTGAAAATATGGTAGTGAGCTTACTTTGTATCCAGTACCTCTTGGGTATAGGCATTTGTGTGGTAAATCACCTTTCTCTGAAAAGTTCCTCCTGCGGGGAGCAACTATTCTGGCTACCACTTCCCAGGCTGTGTCCCCTCCTAGGCGAGAGGTAGACAATACTGATCAAGCATAGAATTCTCCCCTTAGCCTGGATGTAGTTTCAGAATGCTCACTGTATCAGAACTTCCACAAAAGATGAGTCAGCCACATCCTAAATATAGGTAATATTGTGTTCCTTCATCACTACTTCCATCCCATGTGGTTCAAACTGGGTCAAATGTAGTACCTTCAAAAATACAGTTCCAGAGAACTCCTTTTGGTGGAAAGGATTTCCAGGATCTTTTCAAAAGAGAATCCACAGCCTGGAGCTAGTTTATGACTACCGCATTCTCTGACTTCCAGCTCCACAGACCAAGCAAGCCATAGCTTCTCTGGAGACATTTATTCTACATTATCTGTGGAAAACAATGGGTAACCACGGATAAGCTGAGTTAGCTGATACTGTATTAAGAGGACACTCCTCTGAAAAGTGACAACTTTGATTCGGTGATAGTCTACAGTCCAAAGCAAGGCCTTGGGAGCAAATTCTTGGTGGTGATGTGGTGAGCTGAAGAGAAAAGAGAGCCCTTTAGTTAAGCTCCTTTTTCCCCAGCAAATGTGACTCAGGCAAAGATCAGAGGGTAAGGAAGGAGACTGCAACTCCTTCACATGCCCCACACCCTGCTGGGCTTCCCCACAGGACAGTCCTACATACCTCAGCCTCAACATGTCCACCACGCAGGGCCTCCTCTTTCCCACCTGTTGTTACACCTATATTCCCTACCTCAGGTGAGACCAACTGCACCTCCTACACGTCTCACACCAAGCCCCTCCCTTGGAATTCTATTCCCTCTACTCCATTAGCACCTGGCTGAATCACAACAAAAGCCTCTAGTCTTGCTCCTCTCTAATCCTTCCTCCAATCAAATCTCACAGATAATTCTGCTTAAAACCCAAAGGTTCTTACATGCAACAACATGGATGAATCTCAAAGGTATTATGCTAAGTGAAAGAGACAGACTTAAAAGATTACATACTGTATGACTCCATTCATACGACATTCTGGAAAAGACAAAACTATAATAGGGGCAGAAAACAGATCAGTGGTTGCTAGGGACTGGGAGAGGTCAGTCATTCAGGACCTCTGAGGGATTTAGGGGGCTGGTATAAATGTTCTTCATCTCGATTGTGGTTTTGGTTACAGTACTTCTGTCAAACATACCGAATATACAATAAAATGGGTCAATTTTACTGTGTATAAATTATACCTTAATATGAAAGAAACTGGGGGAATACCCCTATGGACTTCTCCCCATTGCCTACAAGTTTTGTGGCATTTCTGATCTGGTCCCTGTCTTGCCCTACACACTCCAACAACACCCAACTTCTTAAAATGTCCTGTGCTCTCCATGCAGAAATTTTGAAACACTGCCTCACTCTTCAACACAGCTTTTCCAAATTAACTCCTAAGTCCTCCAGGCTGTCTCCAAGCTGCCTTTCCCACCTCTCATACTCTCAGGCCATATGTTAGATGCCCTTCCTCTTGGCTCTTATAATGCCTAGTTTTTCCTTACCTTATGTATTATACACATTATAGGCATGTGTTGCAATGTAATGATCTTGTCTCTCATCAATCAACTGAGATGAGAATTCTCTGAGAAAAGGACCACTATTTATTCACATGTGTGTGTACCCTGGCACATGGCAGACACTCAATAAATCTATGTTGGAATGTTTCATAAAGCCAGGTTTTGCTTGCCTATTTTATTATTGTATCCCACCACTGACAAAAGTGCCTACTGGGCTTGATAAATACAAGAAGCCCTCACTTTGCATGATAATGCCACACCATAAAAGTGATCATGCAATCTGAAACCATGCAAAATAATCTTAATAACCAATAGGTATATCATTTTCTATGACCTTTAAATTTTTTTTGTCAAAAGATTAAAAACTGTCTCAGTCATAAATGTATAGGAAAATGAAAAAAAGTAAAACATTTATTTAGTACTGTAATTTGCTCTATTATTTCCTTAGTTGTGCAGAAGTTTTTTAATTTAAAACATCAGAAACTCTGACAATGAAAGTGTTTTGTTTATAAAAAAAAAAAGTATCAATAGTAGTTTGAATAGGGCTGCCTTCTCACTGTATAATTCATGATTCTGAATGAGTATCTTTTCCATGCCTTGGTGGACTGGCACACTCCTTTCTAAGTTTGGATTAGCTTCCAGCTTTTTATCCTTTGTGTTTTCATGGCTGTACAATAACTCTGAGAGTTCCTTTAATATGAATTTTTTGCCACCATCCTTTTCTCTGTTACACCTTCATCCTTTTAATCACAACCACTTTCTTAATTGATGTCAATAAGTTAGTTATCCTTCACTAAGTGCCTTGGCTGCATGTATAGAGAGTCTCTAGAATGCTAGCAGAGTTGATATTCCCTGGGTCAGCTATTTTTTTTTTTTTTTTGGTAGAACCTTTATTTACAATTAATTCAAATTTCACTTCCAGTTTTAACACTTTCCATTTCTTTGATGCACTTTCATCACAGATTTATCACTGGAAGACAAGGAGGCAACACAACTACACATGTTGCTGTCTGTTCATGAACAAACAACAGAAGAGCTAGTGTACGGTACTTTATATAATTACTCACAGTCAATATAACATGATAACTGAAATTTGGACTATGTTGCTGAAGGACTGGTGTGATTTAATTAACCACAGCAACTGAAAATTGTGTATGCTGGAATCATGCAAAGTGATAAATATCTGTATTTAATAAATAAAAATAAGTAATTTTAGAATGAATGAACTGAATCACTCCTGGGCCAGATTTAAGAAATAGGAATTGATTCCCTTCCTATTATACTTTCTGACTGATAATATCACAGAATTAGGCCTATTTCCTAAAGTAGACAAGTATAGTATGGACAAGTCTAACAGATTAGAGGAGAATCTAGATTATAATTCCAACTCTGTTACTAGTAACAAAGTTACATACTGACACTGTGCTTCTATGACTTGCCCTATTAAATAAGGTTAATAATACTATCAACTTCACAGGCGGTTATGAGGACCAAAGGAGCAACAGATAAAAAAGGATTTTAAAATCTAACTAGATACTATTGTATCAACTATACACCAGGCACTATTGTAAGACCTTTCCAGAAAGAAAGACACGGTCATTGGAAAGTATATAACATCGACTCCTAGTAGTTGGGAAAACCTAATTCACTATGACCCGACATCATAACCAGTTAGTTCCACGGGGACATTTTCAGGATTCTGACAAAAGAACAAGAATGCATGATGTCCAGAGATCCAAGTAGTTAGAAAGATCATTCTAGACTGCAGAAGGAGCCAAAAGAGTAGAGGGGAAAAGTTCAAATATATTCAATTATTTTATTCTAGTGAATACAAGCATAAATACCAGAAGAGAACTAAGAAATAAAATTTACTTTGCAAGAATAGGGAAGAAATTATATTTATCATAAGTGTATAAAAAATAAGAATGCTATAAAAACAAGGTATGTAGAGCCAACAAACTTCATTGACATTTTCAGTACCACTGACCATGAAAGTTAATAGCACTGTTTGCTGAGGTCTGATTTCACAAGGAATTCCATATGGAACAGGAACATGAGAGCCTAACAAGGATGGATGATACAAAAGCAAAGGGATTAGGTTAACTAAAATAAGTGGATTCCTCTCTAAATATAATCTACTCATAAGGACACATTCAGAACATTTGTATCTCATTAGGGGTATTAAGTGAGAAAAGATTCTCAATATCAAACAGTCCTAATTATAATTCATCTTAAGAAATAAAATGAGTTCTCTTAACTAAAAGGGAAAATATACTGCGAGAAACAGCTTTAATATAATAACAGGATTGTCAACAAAGTCAAACACCAAACAAACCTAATAGCCCAAAGGAACATTGTGAAAACTGAATAACCACTCTCTAACAATACAATGTTTTTTTAGTCTATTTCTAAACACTTTACACTTTTCTTTCTCTTATCAATCATAACAATTCAAAGCGGAAATAAGTTTCCCAAGCAAAGAGTACCCAATTATAAACAGCAGAAACAAATTAAATTAATGCAAACCAAACACAAGTGTGTTTGGCCCATCACACCTTCCACCAAGGTGCCGCCAGTGGTGAAAACGAGATGGTCAAGGAGATGACTTCACGGGCCATTGAACGTTTGCTTTGTGAAAGGTCAGTTCTAGTTTTCAATCCCACCAAAAAGTACCCCTTGAAATAGAAAATTGAAAATAGAAATAGAAAATTCTTTAAAGGATATACTGTGGATTGTGTGACTTAGTTATAGATTATAAAATCAGAAATCAGAGGCGGCACCCAGTACTGGGTATCAATGCCACAGGCTCTGCCCTTCTTGCTGCAGGGTGTGGTCCTGAAACTGGCCAAGATAAAATGTCTCATTCCCTCTTTGAGCATGACAGCCATGTTCCAGATGGGAAACTCTCACTACTCTCTCCTAGCAGACTCCCTCTTACAAATTATTGGCCAGAACTTAGTCACATGCCTACTTATAGACAAGTAAACTGCCAAGGGGAATGCAATTATCATGACTGAGGGTTTTTCTTCTATACTAATCATGAGTTATCTCCTATCCTCCTCACTGAAATCAAGGGCTTTCCTATTCTCCTCCCCACCTACAGCCACTGGGGAAGAGAGAGATGGGATGACATCAGTATTTTTAGGGTAGGCATCAGTATTTACCTCAATTATTTTAAAAGATCCATATGACAACTATAAAAGGGGCACAATAGTCATTATCGTTATCTAGGGCTGGGTCCTTGTAAGTTAAGAGACCATGCCACCCTTAGACAAACAGGGGCACCAGAATGCAATGAACTATTTTAGTTAGGTGAGTAACAGCTAATAAATCAAAGTGGCTTTAAAAGAAACACAATTTTTCAGCCAACAGCATGAATCAGAAGAAACAGTCTCAGTTCTCTTCAGTTTTACATTTTCCAGTTTAGACCTTTCAATAACTCCATTTCTGTTTTTTAAAAATTAGCTGTCTTTTTTTCATTTAGGCAATTCTTCCCTTTCTAGAAAAGCAGTATCAGGCTTAAGTTACAAGAGCTTATGTGATAGAAAAAAAATGCACAATATCTTCCTATATTTGGGCTCTCAGTTATAGGCTTATGATGAAGGAAAATACAAATACCTTGGAAGACTCAGAATGCAAACCCCCTTTGAGGCATGGGCCTTCCATTCTGTATCTTAACTTTACAGTGTTTATCCTAAAATTGGAATTGTTAGGGCCGATCTCTTTTCAAAACAGGGATGCAAATTTATGAAGTTCTTTCTTATTTTTAAGCTAAACTGCATCACATACTCCCCTCTCCTGGAACACATCCATCTTTGCCACCTCTGTGCTTTGGGTTGTCCTTTCCACCTTAACACCTGCTTTACCAATTAATGCTAGCATTTCCGCCATTCAAACTTTATCAGGTGAAATTCAGGATCCACGTCAAATGCCCCTTTTCCTCCATGCCCAGGGATAGCCCAAGACTTTGAATCATTCTTCATAGAGCTCACTCACTATCCAGTTCAACTCTCAACCTCCCTGAGGCCTTTAGCAGACCCAGAAAAGATGCAATGCTCTATAAAAGTCCCCCAAAATAATGAGAATAAAATGAAGGCTGACTATTGTTGAAAACAGGAATGCTGCCTGCATCTTTCCTCACTTTTCTTTTTTTTTCGTGGGGGAGTCCTTCAAAGCAGTGCAGGTAGGAAGATGAGCAAAAGAAGTGGGAAGGCTCAAGAGAAGATAGTAAGAACTCCACATCTGACTGGTTTTTTTACACTCCGGAGATACCCAATCTGCACATATTTATACACAATAGAACAGACCCAGACAAATGATGACTGCTATTTCTGTTCTGTTTTTGTTTTTTTACACACTCCAGAAGTCACTGCAATACCGGAAACATTTGAGAGACTGAGCCATCTGATGACAATTACAGGAATCCTGGAAGAGAAAAGAATGCTCAGGCAAGGCCAGGCAGCCATGCAATTATAAACCCTAGCTCAGCCCCAGAGAACTCTCCACATGCTCCACATCACTGCCAGTGAGAGGTGGATGGTGACGTTGTTACTCAACATTCCCAGGCTGATCCTAAGTTCACACACATTGCTCCAGAGAGGACATCATGATTTTGGTTTGCTCGGTTTTCTCACCCTTTGAAGTAAGACACTTCATGATTGTCATGAGTTTGGTTCCCAAGGGTGTCAGTTTTATAGGAACCATGACTTTTACAGTAAAGAGATGATTTAAAAGGCAAACCACTGAAAATGTTAGCATGAAACTGAAACTTTTCCAAGTTCCTTTATTCTCTGAATTGATCTTTGTAGAATGCCAGAGAGGGGAGGTAAGGGTTGTGGTTAAGAGAAGAAGCTAACATTTATAGAGCACATCCAAGAGCAAGCCATTTTCAGGATTAAGAAGCCCTGCAAAGGAGATGGCATCCCAGTCTAATGAGAACTAAGGCTCAGAGACATGATTACCCAATCCCAAAGGTCTTACATGAAGGTAATGGGTGAAGCTCCAAATCCATCTGACTCTAGAGCCTATACTTTTACTACTAAGCTACGCTGGTGGTGAGACAGCAAGTATATCAGAGATAGAAGCAGTACAACACAAAGTGGCATTAACCATTCACTGTCTAACGAAGGCACAACTGACTTAACTACTACTACTTCTTTTTTTTTTTTTTTTTTGGTACAAAGTCTTGCTCTGTTGCCCAGCCTACAATGCAGTGGTGTCATCATAGCTCACTGCAACCTCAAACTCCTGGGGTTCATGTGATACTCCTGCCTCAGCTCAGCAGCTGGGACTACAGATACGCTCCAACATGCCTGGCTAATTTTTTTTCAAATTTCTTGTAGAGACAGGGTCTCGCTATGTTACTGAGGCTAGTCTGGAACTCCTGGCCTCAAGCAATCCTCCCACCTCAGCCTCCCAAAGTGCTGGGATTATAGGCATGAGCCACCACGCCTGGCCTTTCTTTCTTTTTCTACATAGTTTTATGTCCATTTGTTTTCAAAAGTATATTCCCATGTCATTAAAAATTCCACAAAAGTCTTATCTTTTAAATAAGTACACTGTAATATATTTCATAACTGAAGTCCTCCAATTTAAAGCCATCTGAAGAACTAGAAAACTTAAACGCTTGAATTAGTACAAATTTAACGTAGAAGTCTCAAGGAAAGAAGGAAGTACATGAGACTGTTCAACAATGAATCATGATTCCCCCAGAAACCCTGCTGTTTCGAGAGGATGTACTTGAGTAGAATCACATTCGACAAATCTTTATATGTTGGAAATATAATCAATCCATAAATACACACAAAAATGTACAAAATTCAAAATTAGGATTGCTAGTTACCATTCAATTATCTTCAACCAATGCCTTTAGTGGATCTCTATGGAAGTCAAAAGTGTCAAATATTGTCAATTTTTCTTTAAATAGTCATAAGTTGAGTACTTGCTTCAAGCTGTTAGCAAAAGTTGGGCTTCTATCCCATGGCACACAACAAAAACTGCTTGACTACCTTATAAAACATGGTGGTGGCAGCAATAAAATGTGATAGAAATAATAAAAAGTAAAAATGATGACAACAAAAATGGCAGCTTTCACTTACTATGTCTTTCTCAGGGTCAGTCACTATTCCTAACACTTAATATAGATTTTTCGATTTAACTCTCTCTAAATCCTATAAGGTAGCTTCTATTATTATCCCCATAAAGTAATAAGCAAATTGAACTCAGAAAACTTGAGTTCAAGTCCATGGGTTGGTTCTAATGAGCTGGAAATAGTTTTATCTTTCCAGATATCTAACATCTCCACTATACAATGAAAGTGTTGGGGTTGGGAACACTGTAGATTAAATGAGCTCTCCCCTACTATGGATTTGACATTCATCTGAAAATATATGTGCTCCTCCCGACCCATGGCAAACACACATCACTAAATAATCATGTCACTGAACCTCATTACAGCTTCACAATCTTTCATAGCACAGCACACTAGGAAGTTATTAACAATTAACATGAGTTAGCCTTTAAAATGAAAGCTCACTGGCCTCCTAAGGATGTGACAGTATCACCTACTTTGAGGCTAGGTATGAATCTGCTAAGAGTATCACAAAAGTCCAAAAGTTAAATATTGCCAGTTAGAAATTTGAAACCCAAGATGAGGTAAGTCTGTCAGTATCTCGCATCCAGCTGATAAGTCTTGAGTAACTGGGGTTTCTTGCCACCCCAGAAAGCTGGCTGACCTAAGCAATTATATATCCCCACCAATAGCTGCCAACGACAACCAAAACCAAGGGTATGACTCTAGTCTGCCAAAGTGGGGCATTAAAAATCCATGCCAAGTCCTGGGAAAGGAAGCAGGGCTATCCCACCAAAGAGAAGGCTACTTCTAGAAGGAAAGTGTGGGATATCCACAGGAAAGGAAGAGGTCCAAATTCTGATTTTCATCTGGCCCCGCTCCCATGTATTAAGTTAATGTTTTAGCTCAGTGAAAGTAATTACCAGCCAGGCTCTGCAATCCATCAATTCACCCTGGGCATTCCTGCTGATTCTTTCTTTGGTCTCTAGGACCCCAAGAATCCCTTTTGTTGATCTGTAAGTGTGAAGGAAAGGTTGGTTGTTACTAGTTTCTCTCCTTCTATTCTAAATTTCTGCCAAGTAATTAGGAACAGAAAATGAACTATTTTCAAGTTTTTTAATGGAAGCTATGGGGATTAGAGTAGGCAGAGCCTCTAACAAAAATAAGATTAAAACCATACATCTTTGACATCCCCCATTCCAAGCAGAATGGACAAATGCAATTTGGCTCTAGGCTGTGAACTCAGGGACTTGATCCAAATCACCTCCATTCTAATTTAGGTAGTTTGGCAAGAGCAGCTTATTCAATAAATGAAATGTATATGGATTCACAAAAGACTTTCATATATCCTTGCAACTATGTTAAAGGAAAGTATCATCAGCATCCCCATTTTACAGACGAGGATAATAAAGTTCAGAGGTTAAAAGTACTACCCCTAAGATCAAAGTGACAAAGCAGTCTCCTGATCAAACACTAGAGTTCTACATAATTTTTCCAAGTATCACTAAACATATTATGGTTTAAAGGAATTTCCCCCAACTGAAAGTAACATTCAAAACTATGTTAAGGATTTTATGAATTAGAAAGCCATCCTAAGTGCCATTCACACAGTAAGCAGGTGTTCATTTTGCATTTTCCACTAAACTACATCGATCTGAGACAGGGAATTCTGAAAACACCCCACGATGCTCCATACCACCCTGTGAATCCATTTCCACTGCACAATTACACTGAATGGGCAATATAAATATAATAATGATATACCCACAGAATATGGGTATGTGTATATACATGGGGTTACAAGGTAAAGAACTACGTGGCAGTAATGGCAACAATGGTGAGCTCTTTCTGCCACTTAAGCTGTAAACACACTTGCTGCCTTTGGTCACCAGCAAACCCCATGAGAAGATGGTCTATGGCCATATATCCCACCAATCCAAATGTCAGGTGCTCTGAGAACTAAACAAATATTAATATCCACAAGCCTGTGGTTTTTACTGTCCAGAACCAAGGTTCCAGGAGTGCAACCCAAATGGGCAGTGCTTGACTCGTTAGGAATACCAAAATGAAAATCCTCTGGAAAAGCCCAGTAAGTTCCCCACAGAACTCCTTCTTGTGCTACACCCACAAAACCACAAGAAACAATACTCAAAAATGAACATAAGAGGTACCCTTGTCAGAATGTTTTGTTTTCCAGAACCTTTTTACCTTCTAAAATCCTATTTTTGCACTGAAAGTATTAACCAATTATTCTGTTAGTGAGAAAATGAACTTTAGCTCACCCAGGGAAGAAACTATATAGAAAGAGGAGAGGGAGACAAAAAGTCCTATTTCCTTCTCAAAATTATACTTTTAGAAAATACAAAGGAAATATTATCTAAATATGGTATATGTGTCCTTTTTTTGCACACATATACAATGAAGCAGCACAGACTCTGTTCTCTGTAATTTGAAACAGACAGCTCAACAGTTAAATCCTGTATGATAAGACTGAGAGGGATACCCCTTTCACATGGAAAAGTAGAGACTTAAAGGGAACCACTGGAACATATGTATGTATGTGTGTATATATTAATATATATTTTGCAGCAATTTCAATGATCATGTATTTCTAAGGTGTCTATTTAAGAGGGGCTTATCTAGAAAAAGCACTCTCGTACTACTTATCACTGAGTAAGCACAAGTTTTAAATAATTTTCAGTGCAACAGACCTGGAATTTTATTCCCTACAGCCTAGTGATTGTAAATGCTCTGTGACCCTCTTAAGCACTGCCAACATCAACATCTGGTACCTGGCACAAAGAAAATAAATTTTAAAAGGTTTTTTAAAAACTTTTCTTTTTCATCATGTGCTTTAAATATGTTCCTAAGACAGTTCTCTTTCTCCTCTTCGTGACATATAAAAAAAGTAAAAAGCTATTTTATCAGGCAGCTGCATTAGATTTTAGAAGCAAAAGAGAAAAATAATTATCAAAAATCAAGTTGTTGCTAATGTTTTTTCATTTCTCTCAAAAGATCATATAATAGAGTCTTTGACCTGACTAGATGAAGAGAACCCCAAAATGATTGTAATTATTGCCCCACAAATATATACACTTATAAACAAGACTTCAAAATCCAAAGCATATACCTTATACAATTTTCCATATTTCTGATTTTTTTCCTCCTCTTTTATTTTCTCATGTAAGACTTTTTATGACCTTTAAATCCTCCAAAGACTTTAGGAAAAGCATTAATAATGATTATTTTCACAAAAACAATATTGATAACTCAGATATTTATCACCTTTAAATGCTATACTTTAGCAAACAAGCTCATGTATTAAACTTCACATACTTAACCTAGGACGTTCCAAGTGACTTTTAAAAAGTAATACAGCTATAAGCAAAACTGACCGTACTTCACAAAGAAGTGAATGAGAAAGCCATGGGGAAAAAAAAAAAAAAAGCTAAAATATTTTATTCTAAGACACCTGCTTTAATTTGAACAAGAAACACAGAAAGAGACAATAAAACTGCCTTCTAAGTATAAATTAATTGAAACAAATGAGTAATTCCTTATTGCACAGCTTAAAGACAGGTTGATTTCTATATAAACTTCTCCCTCTCTGTGGTTATGGAGTCTGAAGTTATCATTATATAAAGTAAAACAGCCCATAAAAGTTTTTCCCCTATTTCAGTATCATTCACTACTAATATAGAAGACATGCAATGTGCAGGCCACAGCTAATACATCAATTTTTTTTCGGAAGCACTCATGTTATGCCACACGTCTGCTTAGTA
>NW_012155840.1:4103397-4143154 GCF_000956105.1 Propithecus coquereli
AAGTGAAAACAGAAATATCCTAATAGATAAACTCACAATAGCCAACGAGAGAATTTTATTAATGTACTCTGTATAATAAAGGAAAGAACACAGGCAAATCCTTGCATAGCCACCTATATGGCCGTCAAGACAAGATAATTAACATTTCTGAGCTTTAGCTTCCTTGTCTGCAAAATAGGAATAGTACTATATAGCACAGTATCCAGCAAAAAGTAGGTAAGCCATATATGTTAGTTAACTACATGAGTTTTAAACACGTGTAACTCCCCTGTTTATAAACTAAAAAAATTTCAGAGTGTTTCTGACAGTTGCAAGTATTAGACATATTTCAATATTCAACCTTTAAAATTTTAAATACAGGTAAAATTAGATAAATGAAAGATAAGAAATGTGGATTTAAGAAGTAAAATACTGACAGCAAACTCTTTTGTAAGGCCTATTCCCTATCATTTTCATTATTACTCTTTTGATTTCTTTAATTATAATTTATTTGACAAACAGCAGAGCCCAGAATCCTGTGGTAATAGCATTAGAAGGCTCCTTCAAACTAAAAGGCACAGAGGCTAGCAGCTCTTAGGGCCTAGAGTCATGCCAACCGAGCCCCAGCCCTGAGTCTACCAATTACTTAGCTGTGTGATCTCGGGCAAATTATTTTTTCTATCCAAACTTAATTTTCTCATTTATAAAACAGAAAAAAATAAAAATAGCTACAATAAATGTCTAAACACTGGGTAGCAGGCCAGGCAGGGTGGCTGACGCCTATAATCCTAGTACTCTGGGAGGGCCAAGGCAGGAGGATCACTTGAGCTCACGAGTTCGAGACCAGCCTAAGCAAGAGTGAGACCCCCATCTCTACCAAAAATACTAAAAATTAGCCGGGTGTGGTGGTGCACACCTGTAGTCCCAGCTACTCGAGAGGCTGAGGCAAGAGGATAACCTGAGCCCAGGAGTTTGAGGTTGCTGTGAGCTAGGCTGATGCAATGGCACTCTAGCCTGGGCAACAGAGCGAGATTTTGTCTGAATTAATCAATCAATAAATCCTGGGTAGCATAATAAACACTGTAAGGTGTGACAATTGCTATGAGGCCCAGAGACATTCAAAGCAACTTGCCCAAGGCCTGCAAGCTTGTGACTGTCTTGGGACAGGCCAAGAGGACAAATCTGCCTTCCTGGTCCAAAAACACACATACTAATGGCACTTGATTGTCCCCCAAAGAACCCCAACTTTTCTCCCTCCTACCAGCCACAGAATGGGGAGAGACTTGTCTCTGCCATCTGACAACAGCCTATTCACAGACTTGGAACCAGATATAACATGGGTTCCCGTGTGAGAAATCAGAATTTGTTCATGTCACATTCTAAAGTGGATCAGTTATTTTGGCTGAGGTTTAAACAGCCTGGGCCTAAATGCCCTTTGTAATGTGATGGGGGCTGTTAGGGGAAGGGTTGTTGACAATGGGATAAGAACCCAAAACAAGACCCCTGCTGGATCCCCCTCTGTTGACCTTTTGAGTGGTCTCCAGTGTGTTATCACTCAACATATTAGGGCTAGGATAGATCTGAAAACATCAGGAAGAGGTTTAATTTTTTAAATAAAAAATTCCTTCTATTGCAGAAATCCAACAACTTCAGTGTTAGGGGAAGGGCCCTGGATGAGAAGGAAAAACACAATCAGTTTAGTTTTTGCCTTCATCGTGGACTTACACACATTTAAATATATGATACTTTTATTTTAGCACCAGCTTTCAATAGATCAAGCATACCTTTCAATAAATCAAATCATATGAGCTAAATTCCTTTCCTAACAGCTCAGTGCATGGCTTGCCCAAATTCACATAATAAGAAAACAGTGCGCTGGGCGCGGTGGCTCACGCCTGTAATCCTAGCACTCTGGGAGGCCGAGGCAGGCGGATTGTTTGAGCTCAGGAGTTCGAGACCAGCCTGAGCAAGAGCGAGACCCCCGTCTCTACCAAAAATAGAAAGAAATTAATTGGACAGCTAAAAATATATAGAAAAAATTAGCTGGGCATGGTGGTGCATGCCTGTAGTCCCAGCTACTTGGGAGGCTGAGGCAGTAGGATTGCTTGAGCCCAAGAGTCTGAGGTTGCTGTGAGCTAGGCTGATGCCATGGCACTCACTTTAGCCAGGGCAACAAAGGGAGATTCTGTCTCAAAAAAAAAAAAAAGAAAGAAAACAGTGTAGCCAGAACAAGAAGCCACATCTTAGGAGTCAAAATTCTGAATTCTTTCTACTCTACTGGCATCATAAAGGAATATAATTTGAACAGCTGAATAAGAATGTATAATTTAAATTGTATAAAAGGATGCTTTATCTTTCCTAATTGATGCTTTGATGGCCATGGTCCATTGATGATCCAGATGAGTAAGAGGCTTCTCTGCCTTCCCTCCAGGATGGTAAAATGCAAAGGTAGAGATGATTAAAGAAGCTCTTTAGTCTTTTTCTGCCCCCAGCCTACTGACCCTACTCAGTTAATGACAGTGCTTATATTATTTGTAATGCAAATGTAAATCCACTAAGGCAACCTATGGTTAAAAACTTGCTTTGCTTTATAAAAAGAATACTATTGTAATATGAATTGTCCCTAATACTTGTCTACTAAGGCCCACTGTTATGCAACCCATAGGACAGGCCAGGAGTAGTCTTTCACAAGACAGCATATTTCCCCCCCATTCATTTACCTTGGCAGGAGTGGGGCTAGAAAGCTGTGGTGAGACAGAAGAGAGGCATTCACTCTGCCTTTGTCTCAAGCCTTGCAAAACCAAGGAGTCCTGAAAAAACAGCCCTCCCCTATATACCCACAGCTTAAATAGGAGCTACCAACCAGCATCCTACTGGGCTGTTTGTTTCCCTAATGTGAATGACAATGACTGAGTCTGGGGAACCAGATGATGCTGCTGCAGGCAAGGAGTTAAGTGCCAAGGCACACTCAGAAGGGCCCTGGCAAGCAGAGCCTGCAGCCAAATCCCAAGCATTGCTTCTCAAACTGCAGGTCACAGGCATCAGTGATGGTAAAAATCATCTCAGTGGCTTTCAACCATTTGTGCCTTAATGAAAGAACAAAATGCATCATGCAAAGTAAGAATAAATATTGTGTCATGTATTTGTATAACTGGTCAGAAAGGCTTAAAGCCAATATCCAAAGCCACTACCCAGCTCCTCTACCTAAGAGTTAGTTATACAGAATGCAGATGATGTATTGCTAGATCCTCCACTTTATATTGTTTTAATTTTTTATATTTAACCTGTTAACCTATTTAAAATTTATTTTTGTATTTAGCATGTGGTGGCAATGTAATTTTAGGTCCCCCAATTTTTTTTTTTTTTTTTTTTGAGACAGAGTCTCACTCTGTTGCCCGGGCTAGAGTGCCGTGGCATCAGCTCATAGCTCATAGCTCATAGCTCATAGCAACCTCAAACTCCTGGGCTCAAGCAAGCCTTCTGCCTCAGCCTCCCAAGTAGCTGGGACTACAGGAATGTGCCACAATGCCCGGCTAATTTTTTCTATATATTTTTAGTTGTCCAATTAATTTCTTTCTATTCTCTTGCTCAGGCTGGTCTCGAACTCCTGAGCTCAAACAATCCGCCTGCCTCGGCCTCCCAGAGTGCTAGGATTACAGGCGTGAGCCACAGCGCCCAGCAGATCCTCCGATTTTTTAAAGAGAAACCCGAACTCTGAATTGTCTCCTAAATTTTAAAGGGTCAAACTGTTTTAAAACAGTGTAAAGAGCAAGCCAAAACTATGTGAAAGCTGAACCTGGACTATTCAGTATATATGTAAGTAGAAACAAAGCAGCAGAACTGATCTTAAGAAAACAGGAGACAGCCTGAGCAAGAGAAGGGCCCCCATCTCTACAAACAAATAGAAAAATTACCTGGGCATGGTGGCACCTGCCTATAGTCCCAGCTACTTGGGAGGCTGAAGCAGGAGGATCACCAGAACCCAGGAGTTTGAGGTTGCTGTGAGCCACAATGATGATACTGCACTCTAGCTGGGGTGACAGAGCAAGACCCTATCTCAAAAAAAAAAAAAAAAAAAAATAGAGAAGAAAAGGAAACAGGAGGGCAAAGCATTTCTGCTCAACATCCCTGGGAAGCTGTATATGCAGACGCACTCCTAAAAGGCATTTGCCAAGGCACCACCAGTGTCTGTGGCGATGAGGGGGAGAGAACAGCCCTGAGTAAACAGGTGAGGAAGTATGTGGCCCTGGTGAAAGAGGCAAAGAAATAAAATATTGGTGGGTCTGATGGTTTCTGCAAACCTTCCCTGAGTTGGGTTAGATGACAGAGTGGAACTCTCAAACAGAAACCTACCTTAACTTTCCCTTTCACATCTCTTTCCATTTGGGAGGTGTGAAAAAGAATTAAATCTAAGGATTCCATCAGAAGTCACCTTTGATTGCTATAGCAGGAAGGGTTCTGCCTGCCCACAAAGTTTACCACCCTCAACTGCCTCCAGAGTTCTGTTGATCAGCTGTAGGGGAATTAAGCAGGGCACGGTGAAGAGCGAGCCCTTAACTGGGATCACCTTACACTACCTGGCTGGCCACAGTGAAAGACAGGAATTGATAGTAGGAGAATGTACTTTGTTTTATGTGGAACAAATTGTCTGAGATTAGAAAAATGTGTTCTCGTTGATTCTAACTGATGTCATTTGCTTCTGTAACCGTGCTTGCTTTTAGTTGTTTGTTAAATATAGGAGTAAGAGCAGGAGTGACTCCATGAGAAGCTGAATTTCCTGGAATAGGCCTAAATTTCAGTTTCCCCGAAACCGAAACGCGGACCAAAACTGGCGCTGGCGTGAAAATTGAAAATCCAGGGGCTTGGAGCCAACCAATCAGTAGTCAAAACAATCAGCCACTTTCAAAGGAACCAATGGACTAAAGGGGAAGGGGGGATGGTGTGCCCAGCGTGTCGTGTGGAACCTGCGTGTGGTGTGCAAAAGAAAGTATAAAAGCTTCACTTTTACCCCAGGGCAGGGTCCTGGTTCATAGGGAGGCCACTGAGTTGGTGCTCTGGGACTTGGACCCTAGCTCAAGCTAGCCAATAAACTCCTTTGCCATTTGCAGCTTCGGTGACTCTGCCTCTCTGTTCCTGGGGCCGAGGGGAACCAGCTCTAACAACAGAACTAAGACTGAAGCAGGCAAGGATCCTCAATCTCTGGGCTTCTTAAGTGACAACTGCCTGGCAGACAAAGCTCTGGACTGCTGTGAGGGACTTGGGCTGAGGTTGATGTGGTACTGCTCTTCTTCATCTCTCCATCCCAGGGAAAACATTCACAAAACCAGAGAAAACTACCCACCACAGTCCCATCTGCCTATGCTAAAACACTTGGGAGTCTTCTGAGCAAATGTGAGGCCCTCTAGCCTGAGAGTTGGTCTTGCATCAAAAAGAAAGCAAGGCCAGAAGCCAGCTCCAAATCCAGCTGTTCCCCGAGCTTGTGGTGCAGGTGTGAGATCATCCCCATGAACCTCACCTGCCTGCAGTTTGTCACCTCGATGTCATTACCACAGGCAGAGATGTGGCTGGGGCTTTTGTTTTACTTCACACCAGGGGGAAGTCATTTTGGGAATTTTTCATCTTAAACAGTTTTTTCTTAAATGTATGTGACACATATTCCTCACAGGACTTAATAAAATAGATGTTTCTCATGCCTGGAAAGTAAACCACAGCTGCACAGATTGCAAAAAAAATTATTTTTTTTTTAAATTAACATTCTGGTTGGAATCATTCAACATACATGTTTAATTCTAATTTCTGAAAAAAAGTTAAGAACCAACAAAAATAAAACTTTCTCAAAAAGTAGTTTTAATATAATGATAATTAACAGGACAAAAACAACACTAAAAAAGGCCACATTTATTAGTATATCCTGGTGTTTCTTTTTATCTACAACAAAAGTAACAGAATTTCAAAACAGGGAAAATTCATAAAGCTCTGTCTTCCCACATAATTACCATGATGGAAGCGAGCAGAAAAACTATTATTTTCAGACTCTTCAAAATCTATCCTGAACCTGACATTCCTGTGACAATGGAACAAGGGGGGTGGACAGTCGTAACTATAAAGCTTCTAGTTGCTATTACAATGATTCCTTATAAATACAAATAAAGCATTTTCTTGCAAGAGCTTTAGCTGAACTACGTAAGGGGAGGTATTCTTATATGTGACTTCAATGCCAAGAACACAAGGTGCTTTCACTTGGTTGTTTTTTGTGGTTGTTTTGTTTCATATAAATCAAATGTGTTCCCTATCTAGTAAGTGCCTAGAGAAATAATAGTAATGGGAATATCGTTTTCATGACATTCTCAAGTGACTTCCAAGATACCCTTGTCACAATCTAGAATTGTTACAATGACAAGAAACAAACCTCAGGGACTCCAAACCTCCCCAGACACGGTGTACTAAAAGGATTTGGCTTGTCTCGTCTCTCCTGATTATGCAACATATCTTAGTAGCAGAAGAATGGTGACACGGACCACTGGGCTGTGGACAATGTTTTCTGGTCTCACTTGTTTCATCTCCTCATTTACCATTTTGTGTGCTGCCCTGACACTTGCAGTGAGATGAGCGTGGACATAACTCCGGGCAAGAGCAATGAGAGACATTTTTGCCTTGTCTATAAGGTAAAGAACGTAGGAAGGTAAATATTTATATAGTTGGTTGGCCAGCATGTGAACTCACACATGCACGCATGTCCTTATATCTAGGCACCTAATATGTCTTCATTGGCATGGATGTATAGATGTGTCTGACTTTACATAGTAAACATTTTCCTTCTTCAAATTTTTTTATTTTTATTTTTTTTTTATTTACCTTTTTGAGACAGAGTGTCACTCTGTCACCCAGGCTGGAATGTGGTGGCACAATTAGAGACAGGGTCTCACTCTGTAGCCCAGGTTAGAGTGCAGTGGCACAATCACAGCTCTGTAGCCTCGAACTCCTGGGCTCAAGCGATCCTCCTGCCTCAGCCTCCCAAGTAGCTGGGACTACAGGCTGTGCAACACCATCGCTAGCTAATTTTTCTATTTTTTTGTAGAGATGTTGTCTCACTATATTGCCCAGGCTGGTCTTGAACTCCTGGCCCAAAGTGATCTTCCTAGCTCAGCCTCCAAAAGTGCTAGGATTACAGGTGTGAGCCATCATGTTTGGCCTGCAGATACTCTGCTGGCACATTAAATTTCCTTGCTTCTGTTCTAAGTAAGAAATCCTTGAGCTTTTTTTCTTGTTTGAACAATATCTAGTCTATATCTTTTATCTTAAACATTGCCATTTAGTGGCAACAACTGTTTACCCACAAGGTGAAATGTTACAAAAGGAGGATACATCCCAAGGTAGTTTAACTATGATCTCTATGTTTGGGTTTTCATGTTGATTCTGAATATGGAAATCCAAACTTGGATAATTTAGGGGTGATTACATATGTTAGCAAATATTAGTTTATGAAAGGAGTCATAATAAATTTCTTTAAAACAATAAGGCTTCTCTAGGGCATTTGAATATTTGAGTGGCAAAATATATATCGAAACCTGAAGAAGGGGCCAGGCACAGTGGCTCACGCCTGTAATCCTAGCACTCTGGGAAGCCAAGGTGGGAGAATCACTTGAGGTCAGGAACATAAGGCCAGGTTGAGCAAGAACAAGACCCTGTCTCCACAAAAACTTAGAAAAATTAGCTGGGCCTGGTGGTGTAGGCCTGTATACCACCCAGCCTCCCAACTACTCAGGAGGCTAAGGGAGGAGGATCCTTTGAGCTCAGGAGTTCAAGGTTGCAGTGAGCTATGATGAAGCCACTGCATTTTGGCCTGGGCCTACAGAGTGAGACCCTGTCTCTAAAAAAAAAAAAAAAGGAAAGAAAATAAAGTAAAAGAAAAGAGTATCTTGGGGGCCATTACAGTGATCCTACTGTCTCAAAGACTTACCAAGGTAAACACACCACAACTGTCCACTGGGATTGGAAAGTGCTTTTGTGTTCCCTATTAGTTCTAAGGCACTCAGAGAGATAATGCTATTCATTGTACCTTATGATCTCAACGGAAACTAACACTTCAGATGATTATCTCTATCTAGCTTGCCATGCCCCTGGCCCTCAAAGTATAAACATTCACTGTAAGGAACAAGCTACCATGAAAAGAGATTATGGGGAAGTAGGACCCCAGGAAATTACAAAACACATAATCAGCAAGAGTTATACTCATCTGACCAGCCTCTGAAAAGCAGCTGCCCAAATTAAGCTCTTAAATTACCCTTGAAATGACAGTTCAGCTTTGAGCCAGTGGAGGCTGAATGCACCAGTATATTCAATATCAGAAGACAGTACTTCACTGAAGCCTAGGATACGTGTGCACACACACATCAGGATCATGTGATCAGATGATGGGCATTTTATAAAATTATTGGAAGTAACTGATGCATAAGATAGTTTGAGACTTTGTCAACCATGCTCAGCAGTCATAATCACAGTGTCTGGATACCACACAACAATAGAATTCATTGGGGTTGAAGACTAACTGGAATTAAGATAACTAAGTATTTTTAAATGTTTCCAGTCTTTATGCTCTTTTTAAAATGTTATCTGTAAATGTACTTCCTCAATGGAAAAACAAACTTGTTCTTTCTAAATCAAAAGAGAAAAATTCTTAATCCTTCTAATCTTTCTTTTTGTTTTTACAGAGTGGGTCTCACTCTATGGCCCAGGCTGGAGTGCAGTGGCCCCATCATAGCTCACTGCAGCCTCCAACACCTGGGCTTGAGCAACTGTCCTGCCTCAGCCACCCAAGCAGCTGAGACTGTAGGCATGCATCACCATACTAGGCTAATTTTTTGTTTTGTTTTGTTTTGCTTTGTTTTGCTTTAAGAGACATGGTCTGGCTGTGTTGCCCAGGCTGGTCCCCAACTCCTGGCCTCAAGTGATCCTCCTGCCTCAGACTCCCAATAAGCCATGGCACCTGGTTTCTAATCTGTGTTTTTCAAAAAGCTTGCATTTTTATAAGTAGATATCAAACTCTGATAACCAAATTCACCTTTTCCCTATAGTAAGCCCCCGGGGAAGCATGAGGTAGCAATGGAGGGATAACCATCAATCTTGAATCAAGTAGGAAGGTAAAGTTAGTAACTTGGAGTACATGGCTTTGAAATAAGGCTAGTCCAGTCTTCCTTGACTTGAGGTCGGAAGCTGCTCACCTCTTTGTTCCTTCATTTGACTTAAGCTTTATTGTATCCATTTTTAACACCTTTTTTCCTAATTTTCCTCAACCAGAATCACTAAAGTCAAACAGGTGAGGGAGAAAAAAGGAAAAAAAGTAGGAACAGAAACTACCACCAGGACTACCACCACCACCCACCACCAATAAAAACAGTAACAAAAATAAAATAATTAGCCAGGTGCAATGGTACACGCCTGTAGTCCCAGCTACTGGAGTGGGTGAGGTGGGAGGACAGCTTGAGCCCAGGAGTTCAAGACAAGCCTGGGCAACATAGTGAGACCCCATCTCTACAAAAAATGAAAAAAATTCACCAGGCATGGTGGTGCACCTGTAGTCCTAGCTACTCAGGAGGCTAAGGCAGGAACATCACTTGGGAGCCCAGGAGTTCAAGGCTGCAATGAGCTATGATCACGCTACTGCACTTAAGCCTGAGCCATACAGGGAGACCCCATCTCAAACAAATAAATTAATTATTAATAAAAAAAAATTGTAGTAGCCATATGAAATGGCTTTTTAGAAAGATGAGATTTTAATATATTTCATTTAACCCATTATTACCCCAAAATTATCATTTCAATACAAAATCAATATAAAAATTGAGATTTAACATTATTTTTTCAAATCAAATCTCTGAAATCTAGTGTGTATTTTACACTTACAATACATCTCAACATGGACCAGCTACATTTCAAATGCTTAAGAGCCGTGTGTGGCTATCGGCTCCTGAATTTGACAGTGCAGTCTTACAACCAGCCAAGTTCTGTTCTAAG
The DNA here is from genome assembly GCF_000956105.1 of Propithecus coquereli. Lineage (NCBI taxonomy): Eukaryota > Metazoa > Chordata > Mammalia > Primates > Indriidae > Propithecus > Propithecus coquereli. The sequence goes on from NW_012155840.1 coordinate 4,113,391, forward strand.
TGCTTTAAATGTACACATTCATTTAATCTTCACAACAATTCTACAAGGTAAATATTACCATTACTCTCATTTTACAGAAATGAAGAGCAGAGACACAAAATCACACACTAATAGGTAATAGTGCCAAAATTCAAAGCTTGGCCATCTGTTTAAAACTACTATGCTGGCCGGGCACAGTGGCTCACGCCTGTAATCCTAGCACTCTGGGAGGCCGAGGCGGGCAGATTGTTTGAGCTCAGGAGTTCGAGACCAGCCTGAGCCAAGAGCGAGATCCCGTCTCTACTAAAAATAGAAAGAAATTAATCGGACAACTAAAAATATATAGAAAAAATTAGCCGGGCATGGTGGCACATGCCTGTAGTCCCAGCTACTCGGGAGGCTGAGGCAGAAGGATTGCTTGAGCCCAGGAGTTTGAGGTTGCTGTGAGCTAGAATGACGCCACGGCACTCTAGCCCAGACAACACAGTGAGACTCTGTCTCAAAAAAAAAAAAAAACCTACTATGCTGTTAAGAACCTACTATGTGTCTGTATGACAGGCAGAGCTACGTGTCTAAATAAACTCTCTCATGTGCTCCTCAGAACAATCCTAAGGATAAGTATTAATACCCCAATTTCACATTCTGCTGCATCATTAATAGAAGACATTTAGAATAGTGACATCATGACTTCACAAAGTAACACATGGTGGTAGATAGTAAGGGTGACTGATGTGGTCACAGGTCCCAAGCTAAAGGAACATGTAGTCTAGTACGAGACTATGAAACCATTACAAAGTAACTAGACTACAAGGTATAATAAACTAAAAGAGAGGTACAAAAAATATTGGGGTGATTCAGAAGGAAAAAAATCTTATCCCATTAAGAGAACTGTCAAAGTCTTCATGAAAGAGGTGACATTTAAAAAGGACTAAATTAAGAAGCCTAGGATAAAGTGCTCCAGGAGCAAAGGCAAGGAGATGGAGGAAAAGAACCCTACGTTGTGTTGAAAGAACGGCTAACATAGACTAAGTATGGCTGAAGTGTAGGGTAAACACAGATCAGGTGTGGTGGCAAAATTGTCCAAGCACTATAGCATGGAAAACACACACGATGTGCAAAGTTTGAGGAGACTAACAGCATGATCAAAACTGAGCTGTAGGTAAAATCCCTCTGGCAGCAATGGGAAGGATGCACAGCAGCAGGAGAGATTAGGTATGGAAGGCTGGTAGTAAGGACACTTCCGAAAGGGTTGAGGCAGGCAACTACAATGGTCACAGTCAATTTTAAAACAGGAGGTGAGTATGAGGATATCTGCATATAGAATCTTTAAAATCTGGCATCTAAAGTTAAGTCAATGACAACAGAGTTTCAACTTTTGGTGATGAGTAGAGTGGTGGAACCATTAACAGAAACTTTGGATATAACATAATCCAACCAGTACTCTGGTTAACCATAATAAGTAGGAGGGTTTTCCTCTTCTTTTTTTTCAGCCTAAATCCCTGCTATATCTGTGCTTCCCACACAAGATTTGTATTACTACTATTGGCCTTCTATCAGGCTCTTACTTTGAAGAACTCCTCTCCTACCAAGTGAATAGTTAGTGGTTAGCAGAGAATGGTGAGAGGTGTTATAGTTTAAGTAAGACAGAATAACTCTATACCTCACATTCTTCCATCCGAAGACAAAAGAACCTCAGATTCAGATTTCCAGCACAGCTGAATAATGCTCTGTAGGGACTGAATGAATAGCCATGCCTAAAATATTGGCCAATCACTTGAAGTTCTTCATGTTTTAACAGCAAAGTTAAAAACAATTTCCCTACTGCCTACTTGTCTCTTGCCTTTATTTATTATTTTTCATGTTTAATTAAAAAACACTTCTCCACTTTAAGCAAATATTTCCCTTTTTCCCTTTAATTACCTGACAAATGGTAGTAGAGCTGCATAAATTTTGCCTGAGGTTAAAGCTGGAGTAGAGCCTAATCACTAGCTTGAGACATTGTTCTGGCCAAGTAAAGCAGAAAGCATTTATCCCCTGTGTTTGAACAATACTTAGACACTTCCATTAAGACCTTCTTTTACCCAGTGTTGATTTTGATTAACCCCCTTTCCTGATTTATGTGGGTAATCTGGGTGTTCTTCACACCACCACCTTAGGATTAAGGTGCACACAATGTAATAGAGTTCAGGTGTGTATGCTGTCGTCCATAGAGAACACGAACACATGTGTCAGTCCTACACTGTTAAACAAGCTGGGCAGCCTTCTCTTGATTCACCTGATTTTGTTCTAGATAAGCCTTCAGGTTTTTCTGTTGCTTTCCATAAAAAATATATATATACAAAGTATAGTGATGATAGCAGGTAAAGTCAAGGGAAAACAAGTACAGGTGAATGAAATAAATGCCAAATGTTAAGTATTAAGCAATTATAAGCTAAGAAAAACTAGGAAATTAATGGCACTTATCTTTTTAAAAAAAAAATCTCAAGGCCAAATAGGACAAGATACACACACACAAACACAGGTAACATACATGCTTTTCCTTTTTTCCCTAAGAGGTCCCACTACAAATTCTCAGGCTCAAGTATGTAGTCTTTCTTACATGTGTGGTCTAAAGATGCTCAAAGCACTTTTGTTATCCTATAATTCAATCTAGTAATAAAAGTATGGTGCTCTGGAAGAGTGAATTCAGGGCAGCTGGTAAATTTCACTGGAATCAAATGATCTCATCTGCCAACCATTCAGGACTCCCCAAAGTTTGGAAGTGCTCTTGTGTCATTGGTCATCTCTCCAGCAACTGACAAGGGAAGTGGAGGAGGGTGAGGAGGCAGCTACCTTCCCATTTAGGGAAATCTTCCTGCATTCTAGCTCAATTTTCCCTCTAAGATATAAAAAACACATAGGCAGAACACCCTGGTCCCAACTTGAAAATCTATCTTTGACATGGGTAGTTGGAAGGGATCTCAGGTAACCATTTGCATACACACCAAATAGACTAAGTGGATTTGTACTGCAAGAATAAGAATCTATAAACTCTGCTGCCTGAACCATTAATGCTGTCCTCTTTGCCCCCTCTTTGGAGGCAACCAATTGCCATTTGAGGACAACTTTGTAAAATCTACAGGTGATGAAGATGATGATGATGATAATTAAAAATAATAATGCCAGCAACCATTTCTTGCAGTGCTGGGGATGTCTGGAAAGTACAAGGGTCTGGAGTCAGAAAAACGCCAATTCAAATTCAAGTATCTTGGAAAACCTGTTTAAACTCTGAGTGCCATTTCTTCATCCAAAAAAAAATCAGGAAAGTGAAGAAGCATAAACCCAGAAAGCTGGTGTGGAGATAAACTGAGCAGTGTTGATGGAAACACCTGGCACACTGAAGGTGTTTCACAAATATTCATTCATCACTCTCCTTCCTAGAGTACAGTTCACAATGCCTTAAACAAATTAGAAAGAACTAGCCCACCAACAGAGGTAGGCTCAGATTTATAGCTTCTGCTCCTACAGGAGACTCATAGTCAGTCAACACACACTTATTGAGTTCTCAGTGTATGCCAGGCACTGTTTGACGCATTTGACATATATTTTCTTTAATGTCCACCTTCATGAAATTTGATTTATTTTTCAGGGTCAGGGATTGAAAGCAATATTTCCGCAAAAAGGAAAGCAATACTGAATAATACCCATCTTAGGATAATGGTGACAGTTTATTCGCCTCACTACTTTGATGCAAGCAGGATTCATATTCATTGTTTGTGTTGTGAGTCTGACACCAACCTAAATGTCACAGAAAAAGTAGGATTGGGGAGGGGACTGGAGACAGATCAAAATTAATACAATGTGAAATCGGCTGCAGAAATATTAAGTCTGCAACTATAAGACAAAAAAGAGATTTAAACCCAAAAAGGAGGGAAGAGGAGAGTGAGCCAATTTGGAAGTTTAAAGAGAACACCAGAATGAAGTCCTCAGTGAGCTGCATGAGCTTGGGTATCTCTAGAGATGATACTTAAACCACAGGTGAGGATCTCATGATTCATAATAAATGGTCAAAAATTGATGGTCATTATTATAGTGATTATTCTTGTGACTTTACCTCTCTGCACTTCAGTTTTCTCAAGCATCAGAGAAGTTCAGACTAGATTTGCAATTTTTTTTTTTTTTTTTTTCAGACAGAGTCTCACTGTGTTGCCCGGGCTAGAGTGCCGTGGCGTCATCCTAGCTTACAGCAACCTCAAACTTCTGGGCTCAAGTGATCCTCCTGCCTCAGCCTCCCGAGTAGCTGGGACTACAGGCATGCGCCACCATGCCCGGCTAATTTTTTCTATGTATTTTTAGTTGTCCAATTAATTTCTTTCTAATTTTAGTAGAGACGGGGTCTCGCTCTTGCTCACGCTGGCTTCGAACTCCTGAATTCAAACAATCTGCCCGCCTCGGTCTCCCAGAGTGCTAGGATTACAGGCGTGAGCCACCGCGCCCGGCCTAGATTTGCAATTTTTGAGGGAAGGGAATCTGGATTTTTAAAAATTCATTAAAAAGGGGTGAGGCATTTTTTTAAGTGTTAAGAGGTACTCAGCTAGAGGACACTGCAGATCTCTTCCATTTCCTACATCTCATTCTGACAATATACCCCAGCTTCGCTTGACCTCAGAGCCTTGGCAATAGAAAAAGAAAGTCCCTTCATCACTTGTCTCCAGCAGAAAACCAAATAAGTGTTATTACAAAAATAAGTGGAAGAAGAGAGGGACATTGAATGAACCAATGAGAAGAGTGTGTCATGAATTAAGAAGTGAGATGAATTCAACTTTGTGTCTGTGTCTGCCAAAAAAAAAAAAAATTGTAAGCTATCTATACAACAAATCCTCAAAGGAAAAAAGCAAATAATTAAGTAGAGATGATATCTGATAGATTTCAGAGTCAGTAGTAAGATTATGGTTCATCTATTTCTATTTAAAAATACTAGCTGGAAATGGGTCATGGTTTTTAATAAACTCTACCATACCAGCAGAAATGATGTCCTAGTATCGGCACACATTTCATTGATGAGAGATATGCAGTCCAAGCTAATAGCTACAGAAACTTAAGAATTAGGTACTATTAAGACTACCTTTATGTTTCATACCATTGGGTATTCATACCAGGCACTCTGCAAATATCATCTCATTTAATTTCTATAACTCTTTGAGATATGCATTTTTTATCTCTAAAATGGTTAACAATAAGACCTAGAAAAGTAGAAGGCATTGCCCAAGATCATACTGCTAGGGAGTGGAAGAATCAAGTTTCAAATGATAGCTTCATTTGGCTCCACAACCAGGTTTTTTAACTATGCCTCTACTCTCATTAAAAGGCACCCGAGAAAGGGTACTTCCTAGGAGGGAAGCTTGTTACTTTGAGAGCATGTCATATTTTGTTCTATATTGATGGCATTTGCATATTAGGGTCAGTGAGGTCACTAATAATGTGGTCCTAGAGGAGAAATATTTCTCACAAATATAGACTATATTATACATACAACTGATCTTTTTTGAAGTTGACAAGGCAACTACTTAACATTAAACTAAAATGGGCCATGTATATAAAGGGAAAGGATAAAAACACCAAAAGCCTGGGTTGGTATTCAACTGATGAATCCAAAAATCAAATAGCAATGAGCAAACCCTAGACTAGAGCGATAAGCTCTGAAAAGGATTCAAGTAGGAAATAGGATGATAAAGTAAGTCATAAACAGCAACAGGCTCTGCAGGCCTCAGAAATTTCAGTATCTTTTCTACACTCTAGATCCTGTTGCTCTGGGGAAGGGGTGGCTACAGTTGCTTGTTTGTCTTAATAACTTAATAATGCTTACATTTTATCCATCAGAGAAAAAAAATTTTTTGTCTTTCCAATACAAGACAATGATCCAAAAGCTATTGGCTTCTTAAATGAAAATTAACTCTTTTGTAATAGATTCTGTACACTATAATACATGCCCTGGCAGTCAGTGTCTTAGTTAGCTCCACAAGAGAGTGTAAACATCAAGGGGTTATGATGGATCAGGCTAAACAGAAGTTGCAAGGAGTTTGGGAAACAGTATTACTAATATAATTAAGAAGAACCCCAAATCCCAAGACAAGGCAAATACTGCCAGCTCTGCAACAAGTTACAGAAGAAACAACCTGAGGATAGTCTTTTAGCCTTTTTCTCTACTTCTATATCTCTAATAAAATAGGAATTATAATTTAAATTAATAAGTCACATTTCAAAACATAAGATGCTACTGCTGCATTAAATAAGAGTGTTTTTACACTCAACACTATAGAGCATTTCATATGTTTGTATGTATACTTGACACACAGGATCTCAAAATTTAAAATTAATCAGTGTACATCACTAAAGCTATTAACTGTATTATTCCTTCACTCTTTAGCCATTTACATCCTAGGGAAGTCAGCTACTCATAGGAAGAATGAATGAAAATACATACAGTCATGCCTAACCCTGGGAATCAGAAGGGCTGGTTCCAAGATCCCCAAGGATACCAACATCCAAGGATGTTCAAGTCCCTGACATAAAATGACACAGTATTTTCATATAAACTAGGCATATCCTCCTGTATACTTTAAATTATCTCTAGATTACTTATAATACCTAGTATAATGTAAATAGTACGTAAGCAGCTGTTATACTATATTTTTAAATTTGTATTATTTATTGTTGTATTGTTATTTTTTGTTTTGTTTTTAATATTTTTAATCCACTGTTGAATCTGCAAATGCAGATCCCTCGGATACAGAGGGCCAACTGTATACGTGCACGTATGTGCCCTATGTTTAAAGAAAAATTCCACAACTTTTCAAAGTTAACTGCATACTGATAAATGAAGCGGGCGTTTGATCAAATAAGCTACGGACACAACTCTCCAAACATGCATATTATGAGGCCTAAAAACAGTGGGATTTCCCAACTTTAATTAATGAATCTTTTCCTTGAAAAAGGAGGCCTAGACTATATTGAGAGATTCCTCAAGTGTATATAAACATACAAATGTAATACAGGTTGAGCATCCAACCCCAAAAATCTGAAAAGTTCCAAAATCTGCAACTTTCTGAGAACACAAGGCTCATCAAAACATTTTGGATTTGAGATGCTCAACAGTAAATATAATACAAATAATCCAACATCAGAAAAATCCAGAATCTGAAACAGTTTTCTGATCTCCAGCATTTCAGATAAGGGATACTCAATCTATACTGGTGGGCTGAAGTGTTGTTTTTCCTCCTAAATAAACTCAAAAAAGGAAAAAAGAAAAAAAGTATTAAAATGGGGTAAGTTCAACTTAAATCATTATAATTTTCTCCTATCTTCTTCTTTTCAATTATCAGAAGGCTATTTATGGTAGCAAAAGTAAACTAAGGAAAATATACTTCAGTGATATAAACTAAATGAGGCATTAAGAATGTAATATGCAAACAGCAACTTTTATAAAGTAATGTACTCAGAATCTGACCATTCCTCAAATATTCATAACTTGTTTACATTTCATGCCAATTTTCTATTTAAATTATAATAATAATAACTATCAAGTATTGTGCCTCCCTCTACTCTGTTATTCTTCATACTAGGTTCTACATCCTAATATTGTCTCATTTTTATCCTTACAAAAACCATACAATAAGCCTAACTTTCATTTGTAAAAAAGAAGAAACTAAGATGCAGTAGTTAAACTTGCCTGTGGTCATACACCAGTTATTCAAATCAAGTAAGCCCAGATGCAAAAGTTCATCCTTTTAAACTCTCAATGGCATTTAAAGAAGGGCTAACACAACAATATGGAGAACTGGGCAGTTTCCTACTGTATATCCTTTAAGGAAAAAATAAAAAAAGAGAGATAGGCAGAAGGATGGCAATCCATTAAGAACTTATCAGGAAAACTGCCTGAAGCTTATTTGAAGACTAATTTCTGGAATCAGGAAACATTTTTAAAACACCAAAGTTGTTGTCATTTACCCAAATATGTCAGATGCAATAAAGCAAATCCACATCAAAAATTAAAAAAAAAAAAGCTGTGTGAAAAGTAGGCAAAAAAAAGATTAACACAGTGTTGAATAAATGGAAACATTCTAGCTGAAACTGAATATTCTAGTTCAGAATTAATATATTCAACTATGTGGAACATTAAAATATAATCAAACATTGTACTATCATTACTATTCTGTAAGTTTAAATATGTATTTTTTAAGCCAAGAAAAATTACAAAAGCCCTGAACACAAAAAGTACATACTATAAATTGAATTTATTACTTAGGACGTGCCCCTTTTCAAATTACTGTAACTGGTCAAGTAGTTTCAAGGACCTAGAAAATGGTTTTGTCTTATCAACATAATGTCTTCCTCCACACTATGATTAAACCACATTAGCTCTCTACTACTGCAAGTTATCCAATGGATCTTCTTCATATCAGGACATCAACCTAAATTTCCTGAAGACAATCAACTGAGTTTGTCTTGTTTTATTCACTAGAACCAAATTAACTAAATTACTAAGAAACAAACTCTTAATACTCTCATTAAATTCTGTTCAGTGATCCCTAACAAATTCTTTCTCTAAAACAGCAAGTAGAAAAGTTTCTATGTCAAACACTGTATATAAAATAGTTCTATGGTTACATATATGAATTACACATGAAAATTTTAACTTAACTAAAACAAATAATTTGAAACCCACTCAGGAAAAATTTTGACTGCCTTGATTTCAATAACTACAGAAATATTTGGAATACAGAAATTGTGTGTGTTTTTTAAACAGGTGATCTTTGACAACTCAGAAAGCTGAACTATGAAGGAAAAGGAAGCTCAGGAAGTAACTTCAAGCTCTGCTCAGTAAGAACATTCACTGACTTCCTCTAAAGGTTTTTTCCCTTCTCTGTGGAGGTGATTTTGAAATTTCATTCAAATCCCTAACAGCTCCTATCAAATTATATTAGAATTGTGACCTTATCATAAGATGCCTACAGAAAATTCTAATTAATCTTAGTTTGTAGAATGGATTAATGAATGCATTTTGTAACTTTTTGCATAGGTTACACATACATTCATTAATCTGCAGTGAAATCTAAAAATAATTCCCGGAAAATCCACAAAGAAACCTAATGGTTGGGCCGGGCGCGGTGGGTCACACCTGTAATCCTAGCGCTCTGGCAGGCCGAGGCAGGAGGATCGCTTAAGGTTAGGAGTTTGAGATCAGCATCAACAAGAGCAAGACCCCGTCCCTACTAAAAATAGAAAGAAATTAGCCAGACAACTAAAAACAGAAAAAATCAGCCAGACATGGTGCAGGCCTGTAGCTACTCAGGAGGCTGAGGCAGAAGGATAGCCTCGGCCCAGGAGTTTGAGGTTGTTGTGAGCTAGGCTGATGCCACGGCACTCTAGCCCAGGCAACAGAGCGAAACTCTGTCTCAAAAAAAAAAAAAAAAAAAAAGAAAAGAAACGTAATGGTTGGCATTGTGAAATGAGAAGAACCTTCTGACACAGTAACCAAAATAGGGTCTGACTGCTATCATTATCATTGAGAAGGTAATGTATCAAACAACAGCAAGGAAGAATATATTATTTCACTGGCCTCTTTTCCCTGAAGTGTTTAATTGAAGGGTTTTTCTTTTCTTTCTTTAACGTTTCGTCATTTTATGATACGACAATATACAAAGAAACTGTAAATCTAATGGCAGAACTTGAAACTTCTGGAAATTCAAAGGTACCTTCTTCTGTGACTCTTGACAAAGCTTGCTAATATTTTTTCTTTCTTTCTGAAGACCACATATATGACACTCTTTCAAGTAAAATGTACTAGAAGAAAATGAAGGGTGAGGAAGGCACTTGCCTGTCCTCAGCCACCTCTTGGCCCTGGTTCTCCCTAACTGTTATCTCCATGATAAGCAATGGTGCTCTGAGGTACTTTCATATTCTCAATGCTCCAGAAGTGATGACTAAGAGACCCCCAGGCACCTCAAACCAACACTGTCACTTCTAGTCACTGCTCAGCCCAGCTAATGCCATGCCTGTCATGACAAGCACCAGCCAACTTAAGGCACCACACCTCTGCCTCAACAAAACATACCTTTGAAAAGGTATGAGCCACAGAGGGAACCTGTTTCAGGGGTTGCCAAGGGAAGGCAGCCTTGTCTATAAACAGCAGAGAGGTAGTAAAAGAGAACCCAAAGCCACAGATACAAGATGACTGTTAGCCCTGAGTGCAAATAATTGTTCTACTTCCTGTATGGATTTGGGGTGGTGGGGAGACAATGACATACTACGATACAGTTTGACCAGGCCAAAGGGGGTTTAGTTGTCAGCCTAAACCTGCCATCTGGTTTTAAGATACAGCAGATCACACCCCAGATGTGTTGCTTCAAACAAATCACATCTTTTTTCTTACCACTCTTTTTTTTTCTTTCTGTAAAGAGAGAGGTGCCTGCCAAAGATACAAATCAGCTGAAGTTTACTTTAAACTTAAAAACTCTCATTAATTTACTCAGCCAAATGAGCAGGTATGTCATTTTGTACACTCAAACCCCAAAAGGAACCACTTTTCAAAAATGGTACCTAGAGATGCAGAGCAGAAAATCATTTATTTACTACTCATCAACCCATGAAGTTGGGGCTACCCCTGGTCATCCATAAGCCACTTCATCTGAAAAACAAAATTTGTTTCAATGAAGTACAGTTCTGAAATCCCTGTCCTCCTCTTTATATTTGTCTCAATATCTCATTCCGCAATTGGGGTGGGGAAGGGTTATGCAGTGCTATCATTTGCACCTCATTACACTTGGGCTGGAGCTTTGAGAAAGCTGATATTCCCTCTAAATTTTTACAGATGCTTCTAGTTTACCAGTTCATGACTGCACTACTAGAAAAGACTTCCTGTCTCTAAACTGCTTGCTGGCATGTATGCTGAATTTCAAAATCCCTGAAAAAAGTAGACCTTTGTGGTGTTCCCTTAACTTTCTTCCTGAGGGAGGGGGAGGGTCACCAAAACCAAACCAAGCAAAAGATTTTTCTCCCATAGAGTGAGACTAAATCTGAGAAATATTCCCTCCTAACTATTAACTATTCATTTTGATTTGGAAACTGCCTCACAAAAATGTTCATTAACTAAAAGATATTTGTGCAAGGTGTTTTTCATCAAATTAGGACTCTGACATGTTCAGTAAGTTGTGGAAATAATTCAACCACAGACCACCTTTCACCTGAGCGTAGCTGTGTTTCCTTTTATTTCATATGTGTCATTTGAAAAATACTTTGGGACGAGAAAGGACACTTTTTAAACTACCACCTCCCTTTATTTAGTGGCCAAGGTTTCTCAAAGTTCAAGGCAGGTGACACTGGTCTGTTCTTAATCTTTACTGTTTTAGCAATGTTAAGGCTGATGACGAGGGACACAAATCCCCTGATGGAAGTGAATGCATTCCAAGCTCCCCGACCCACTCAAAGCCATAATCCCCTGCAGCTGGATCTTACTTACCACCATGCACAGCTAATACATTTTTTAAAAGCTAGTCACTGGTGACAAATGTAAACTGGACAGAGCAGCTCCCCCTTCTCCCTGCCTCACACCCCCACCCTTCAATCTTCCCCCATAACCAGAGACTTGCTGTTTCTGTGATGGATAGGACCTGCCTTTTAGAACCACCAAGCCTGGACGGTATAAGTGACTAGAAGGTTTTAAAAGCATCTTCAACTGTCAGACTGTAACAAAAACAACAGAAAAGTCATCCTTAACACAAACGTTTCACAAGTGGGAAAACCCTACAAGTTGAGATTATCATTGCTATACTGAGTCCACTATTTATTTAGCTATCACATGCAGAGAAACTATTCTGGCACCCTGGCTATTTGATTGAATTAAGCTGGTTGCCATATTCCTGAGTATAATAAAATAAATGCAAAAGAAAATTTTAAACTTAAGATTCTTTACTGATATAATTCTTGGAACCCTTCACTTTTTTTGTTTTGTCAGAAATTTGACTGAATTATAGTAAACAAGTAGCCTTTTATGGTGGGCAAGTATGTTTTCACCATGGATTTTGATCTACTTAGAAAAAGAAACCGAGTAACCCAAGTGGACAATAGCTCTGTGCTAGATGAAATCTCCAAAAATAAGGTAAACGAACTAAGAAAAATCACAGCCTAAAGAAGGATGGAATGATGGATGGATGGATACATACATAGAGCTATCTAAATTAAGAAAAAAAGTCTCAAATAGAACCAAAATTCCATATAATGCAGATGACAGATTTTGATACAGAGACAAGATCCCCTGATGCAGAAAAACCAACGGTTAACATACATGACTTTTTCTGGTTTATTCTCATTCCCAGATAACTGGCAATAAGTGCTATGATTTAAGTGATATTACCAATTAGACTTGGAGATAGCTACAACACTGACTACAGGCTTAAATTGCATTAGGTTTAATTACTGCAAAGTTACATCTGGAGAGGGAAACATAATTTTATACCACTCTCAGCATTCTAACTTGAGCTCAATCCCTGCATGATACATACTCGCCCAAGTAATTGAGGCCCTAAAAGGCACCACAGTTAATAATGTGTAACTAGCAGAAACACAGAAGTGACAAGCAGGTTTCCATGAATTAAATTCACATCTAATTCGTGAACTTTCAGTGTTCTTCTAGCCTTCCTAAAGGCTACTGCAAAGCAGGTTCTCCAAAGCAGTCTGGTGACTACCCTTAGCAGGACCCATGGAAAAGGAATTTGGCTAAGAGGATGGGAAGGAAGGGGTATTATACCAATGAAAAAAGATACTAAGACAATGTATTTGGGGACCAGGCATGGTGGCTGATGCCTCTAATCCTAGCACGAGGATTGCTTGAGGTCAGGACTTTGAGACCAGCCTGAGCAACAACTAGACCCTGTCCATACTAAAAATCGAAAAAAATTAGCTGGGTATGGTGGATGTGCCTGTAGTCCCAGCTACTTAGGAGGCTGAGGCAGGAGGACCACTTGAGCCCAGGAGTTTGAGGTTGCAGTGAGCTATGATGCTGCTGCTGCACTCTATCCCGGGCTACAGAACAAGACACTGTCTTAAAAAAAGAAAAAAAAAAAGACAATGTGCTTGGAAGAGTTCAGCTGTGATTTTCCTACTTGTCACCCATTGTCACATTCCCAGAATCCAGACAACTCAGTCAACATATGAGTAATTCAATCAAAAGGGAAAAAAAGAAACTGTTGTTCATGGTGACTTTAGTGCCTTGGGACTAAACTTAAAAATGGGGTGTGTGCAAGGGAGGGAATTTGTGGGTGTTGGTGAGAGAACAAGAAGAGGAGGTTAAAAGAATACTATGTATACATATGGGTAAAGAGTGTTTTGTGGTACATATGGGGAAAAGTGTGAAATACATATAGTTGGCTACATTTTTAAAGACTGAATTAAAGTACAGGAATACCGAAAGAAAATAGGCCCCTATGATTTATAGATTTCAGAGTCATGAGTAATGGCAACATGTATTTAGTTTGAATCCACATGATATGTGCATTCATCCAAAAAATATTTATTAAGGCATTTTTGTATTCTTCATATAGTAATCAAAGATGGCAGTGCTTTACAGCATTACCTTATATATCTATTATAAACTGCAAGTAGTATTTCCACTTCAGAATACAAAATGATCTCAGGTCTAAATTCCCATGTCTGCAATGATATGTTCACACTATAAAGTTGTCCAAAAACCTACACAAAATGTAAAAGGTTAAACCTCAGGAAACAAAACTGATCATACCCAGACGTCTGCAATGTTACTTAAAATGTGATCAAAATGGAGTTGCTTAATTAATCAAACTTTTTAGTACTAAAATATCATATAATTGTGCTCAATAAAAAAATCACAGGTCCAAATTTATAACTAATCCAGTGAGAAATATTGATTATATTTTATAGGAAAACCACAACAAATAACAAATTATACTTCTCTGAATTTCCAGGAACCAATTCATAGTACTTACAAAAACCTAACTGAAAATTCTTAGTCTTGACTAAGCATAAATCCTTTCAAAGAAACACACCTAAAATGAATACTGTCTCTTTAAGTTGAAGGACCTGCTATAGTTAGGTAGTATGAAGCCAAGAAAAAGTTCTGAAGTTTAACTCTCAGGAGCAAACATTTTCTACTTGTGAAGTAAACTCTGTTGAAAGACAGCAGACTACGGTCCCACCAGTAAAAACAGGAAAGTTTTCAGCCAGTGACAGCTTTGCCTACAGAGAAAAAAAAAGTGTCATAGACTCACTTTATTAAACCATATGCTCATTGCCCTGTGAAGAAAGCAGGGTCACTAATTAGTTCATTCTGTGAAAGAAGCCCTTCCTGATCCCGTTGACTTTTGTCCCCCTGGTTAGCTCCAGCTATTTCTGTCATGCAACTTGAAAATCACTGGAGGGAGGAAGATCGCCATAACAACCGCTGAAATGATCTTGTGGAATGTGTCTAGTGGCACTGGAATAACCTGAATATGTGCTCCAGATGTGTCGGCTGTCAGGAAAAAAGTAAACACATCTGATGGACAGCGTATGACTAGATGGCCTCGAAGCGACTCCAGAGGCCGGGAGGGGGAGGGGCCACATGTGTGAGCCGGGGGCGGCGGGCTGGGCAGGGCAGAGCAGAAGGGAGGCGAGTCCCCAGCGGCACCAGGCACGGAGGACCTGGGGCCTGGGGCGGCCTGCGAGGACTGAGCGCGACTGTTCCGCCCGCGTCCCTCCCCTGAGTGGCCTCTGCGGGACTGCAGCGGCCTCAGCGAATTTCCGTCTGGCACAGACTTGTGAGCATTTGGGAGCAAACTAAAACATGAATGCTGAGAGGAAAGGGGAAAAGAGACGAGCGGGTTCAGAACACTTTCTGTCTTAAATATTAATGGCAACATGTTTCTAAAGCATTCTATCTTCAGGGGAGGGCTGTCTCCTGGCCTCTACCCTCCCCCTACCAAGTAAATGGTTTTGCTTTTTTGCCCGATATGCACACTCTGAAGCACTCTTTTTATTAGGTGACTGAGTGATTATATTCCTGATCTGAAAATGTTGGCTTTTTTGATGGTGGTGGTGTTCCATAGACTTTCACAAGTTGCACAAGTGGGTTGGTTCCCTAACCCAAAACATTTTTTAAAAATATTTTTCTAATGACATACGTAGAAATGACTAGAAAACCTGATACAGGCCAAAACACATTTTCACCTTAGTTCCCATTCTCAGGGGTGTTTGCAAAGAGAAGATTTAGATCTATGCTTAGTGCTGATGTTCACAAACAAAACAGCAATTCTACAAACATGTACGCACAGTAAGCACTTGTTGAATATTTGCTGGATCAAATTAGTTCTTAATGTACAGGACTCAACTACAAATACTACTTGGGTTCTACATATAAACAGTGGCAGGAATTACTTAAAAATAAGTAACCAAGTTTAAAAACACTTAAGAAAAATAAATGGGGAAGTTTATCTCCCCAGGGGAACAAAAATGCCACCCAAATGCCCTATTTAAAATAGGAAACTCCATATTCACACTGCTGTACACAAACCACCTACTTGTGCATGAATCTACCACATTTTAATGCCTATTCCTACTCCAAAAGTTTGTAGAATGGGACTAAGTTTTAGAGAATATGTATAAAAGTATTCACTACAGTCCTCTCATAAATGCTTACAGCTGTGAAAAGGCTGCAAAGATTTGTGCAGAAATTTAGAATCTATGTCAAAATCTTTTCAAGCAACATATTCCAAATTTTCTTTTAAAAATTCCACAAAATTGCATTTCAATAAAAATTCTAATGGTTTTTCTAAAATGGCATAAACAAAAACCAAAACTGCACTGGAAGGCAATTATTTCGATAATATATACAGTTAACATATAAAATCGCTTATTTAATGTTTAAAATCCTTGAAATTGCTTATGGTTAAAATTCATTAAAACTAATAAATTATATCGCCTTGACTAAGGCAAGGCACCGTTCAACTGGTACAGCTGTTCCTCAGTATGGAGGGGTGGTTCAAGGACCCCCACAATTCTCAACTCCCTATATAAAGTGGCCTAGTATTTGTATATAACCTACACACACTCTCCTTTATACTTGAAATCATCTCTAGATTATTTATAACACTTAATACAATGTAAATGCTATGTAATTACTTGTCATACTATATTGGTCAAGGAATTAAGACAAGAAAAAAGTCTGTCTGAAACACCAGCAACAACATAATATTCTCTGGAATTTATTCCTCATTATTTTTGACCCACGGTTGCTTGAATCTGTGGATTCTGAACCTGTGGGTACAAAAGGCAGACTGTACTTTCATTCAAGGTGATTGCCAACTTAAGAATCTCATTTCAATTTCTAAGTATGTAAGTACATATTTCTCCTTTGATAAAACTCATTTAGTGACTCAGATTCTGAAAGTTGATCACCAAAGAGAAAAAGAAAACCATGAGAAATTATTATTTGAGAGCAGGAAATGGAACAAATCTTCAACTCACTCTTTACTCCGTAATTCACATATTTAACCTGGTAAGAGAAGACCCTAAGGATGCTTAGAGGCTGAAGGACTTAAAATTTGATGAAATAGGTGAAAGAACAGCAAGGGGGAATGGCACTGTTTCTGCCTTCTAGAAACTGGATTCCACTGGCAACTGGCTGAATGAAGCCAATAACAGATTCATGGTTGTGGAAAATGTTTCATCCTCTAGACAAAAACGTCGTTATTTCCTTGTAACAGAAACTGTACTGCTTGACAAGTTAGACAAACTAAGATAATCAATGCCAAGGTCCAATTTATAAAATTTGTTGGCAACCTATAAAAAAGAAATAATCTGAGTATTGCAATTATTTGCAGAGCATACTTTATTATTCCAGTCTAATCTAGCCCCACATTAAAAGACTTAAAAAGGGGCTGACATATTTCCAAATAAAAAGCCAAATATTTAAAAGCTTTTATAAGCCAAAATTATAAATGTGCACATTTGTATAAAAAACTACCAAATGTATAAAAGATGGATGAGTTTCAGTGACCATTTTCATTTGCCTTGATCTTAGTATTCAACCAATAAGCAAAAACCTCATGTATATTCAAAGAACTGGAATGTATCTGTATTTGTGTGATGTTACTTATCCAATTAAAATTTCTTACACTTATAGTTAACTTTTATAAGAAAAATCACAAGTGAAGCATTGGATCTTATATCTAATTCAGAGTAATAGTTTTTCAGTGAGTTTTTATTGTTTTTTTTTTTATTATTATTAGGAACATCAAAAGATTGGAATAGAATGAAATCTGGAATTAAGGTAGGAAGTATTTAAAGTTGCAAGAGTTATATAATACCTCTATGAACAGATTTGGTGGTTGAACTCTACATAATTAAGCTTGTGGCTGACATCAAACTTCATGTACGTTCTCTGCCCTTAGTTACTGTATGTTTTTAAAACTCAATCAAGTGCTCATGGATTATGGTTCCTCGAACCACCAACTTCTAGACAAAGTCACCAAGCTGCACATAGGCTCTCCATAATGCTTTTCTATTTTACTCTACTGAGCAAATAAGAGCAATGGTTATAACATGCACAGACTATTGGATATGCACACCCATCAAGCAAGATCTAGGAAACTCTGGAGAGTTTATCAGCAATTCTTTTGCCATTCTCTATAGTATACAGACCAGCACATAACTATTAACAAGTTAAAGAAGGCCAGAAGAGTTTAATACTCAAGCAAAACAAAACAAAAACTAAGGACAATCACCAAGCCACTCTATCAGAATTCCAGCTGGCTATGAGTAAAATAGTGCAATGCTGTTTCCTGGAATTTTTTTAACGGTCCATCTAGTAAGTTTAATTCACGTGGCACTGTTTCTTGAGCAGAAACAAGAGAAAGTGACAGGGATGAATGAAACCAAAATCTAGACTAAAAGCAATGATTTTTCTGATTTCTGTTGAAGAGAACAACATAGATTCTTGAGAATAGCATGTTAAGTAAGACCTTGTCTCAAAAAAAAAAGCATTCTAAAGAATGTGAATAAGAACTCCTTACTTATCCCTTATTAAAACTACAAGGGAGTCTTCAAAGGAAAAATACGAGGCTATTACATGTACTTTAATGCCAACAGAATAAAAGAATAAAATACAGAAGGTTCTTTGAGGTCATCAGTCGTGTCTCATGCTATCAAGGGAAAAGAAGCCATGAAAAAGCATAGAATTCCACAGAAAAAAGCAGGCAATCTGTGAAACAGAACAGAGAATGCAGTATGTTCTGCCCAGTTTTGGAGGCCTAAAAGATTCCCTTTTCAAGAACATAGCTATAACATTTAATCTGCTTATATAATGTCATCAATTTATGCATGATTTTCTAAAGACCTCTGCCTCACCCATGTCCTGACTATAAAACCAGCGAGTCAACGAATCCTAACCCAAGTTTACAACAAACACAGAATATTCTCTCAAGGGGTCTGTGAAATCTTCAAAATAAAACAAAACACATTAATTTCTAAAATAAATATTTTCCATATAGTCTTTAGAGGGAGAAAGAAGAAGAAGTGAACACAACCTGGGAAAAGTTCCTTGGTCCAAATTCCTTCTTATTACAGACCAGGAATCACTTTTACAGAAGTTCACTGATTCATCCAATGTCATACGGCTATGTATCTGGAGCATTAGAACAAAAACTCTCATGACAATGATACACTTCCTACAAATCCACCCTTCTCTTGCCACTACCAACTTCACTCCCTATCCCAAAATGACAACTGAGCTATTCATCAGATGATCAATAAGATCTTCTCTCAGAAGCTCTCTGCCTAAAGAAGAGGACAAGATTAACAAGGAAATCCAAAAACATTCTTCTGGCCAATTTCAACCTTCTGGACCTATAAGCATTTTACTAGGATTGTTAAAAAGTAAAGAAAATACCCACTTTGAGTCTGAACTCCAATTCTTTTTCCATTTCCTGGAACAGTTGCTCTCAAGCAATGAAATGCCAAGAGGGAAGAGACAAAAGCTAGACTGAGAAGCTGAGAGCTTTGGGGTCATTAGCCTCACGGTAGTAATGGTTGACTATATTCCTTTATTGTTATCACTAAAGGCAAAGAGCAATTTTTTTCTCTGCTGTTTTTTCAATGTTATTGTCCTTGCAGACTCATCACAGGCCCCTGACATGCTGGGATTGCTGGTTACTTGGCCATTTGCCATGAAGAATCATTACTACTGCACTTAACACAAATGGTGTCCCTGGCTCTAGGAGGAGGACCACCTCAAATGGACTGACAGGTGAGCACGCCAACCCTTCAAAAAAACCATGTGAGCTCAAACCCTGCTTAAAACCTTCAAGAGCTTCCCATTTCACTTAGAATAATGGCTGTGGTCCTTAACATGGCTGACAAGTCTTTGCCTCCATGGTCTAACACCCACTTACTAGCCTTACCTTGCCATAGTATTCTTTCTGAACCACTTAACAATGGCCTTCTATCCACACTTCCAATGCTCTGAGTGCCCTCTGATCTCAGAGCGTTGGTCCTTTTGCAATACTCAGCACCTTCCACCTTATCTTCAGAAAACCTAGTTAATTTCTTCCCATCTTTCAAATCTCGGCTCAAACAGCCCTTCAAAAAATCTTCCCTGACCCCACAAACTACTTTTGGTGGTCCCTGCTTTGTATTTTAGGGCTCAAAGTAATATACCACTTGGAAAATAAGTAGGTATTCCAAAACGCAAAAAAAGTTTGACCATCACTGGACAGTTTCCAAAATCCCTTAAAGTAAAATAATCCTGATATTTGTAGTATTTAATTTCCACTCTTGATTTAAACTATACTAATTAAGGATTCAATGTTATAAATTTGTAGATCCCAAGTCCACTTGTTAGGGTCAATGTTCATTTATTTCAAACACCACATAAACAGATCAATACTTTTGAAAACTGTGACCACTTTAAACTCCTTCCCTACCCATGCTAGTTGCAATGAGCAGCAGCTACAGAGCAGCAAAAAAAATACACAAGGCTTAGTGTCAGACAAAGTCAACCCTGCTCCTTACCAGCTGCTTGACCTTAGGCAATTTCACTGTCTTCTCTGGACCCAGTCACTCTTTTGTAGGAGGAGGAAAACAATAATAACCTTCTTTAGAGAATTCAGGAAAGTATCTGAAAGCCAATGTTTGCATGCCTCCCATGTATCACAGCTATCATTTTACATTTTTTGCCTGATTATCTAAATGATATTGGTCTCCTGATCCATATGTTAACTCCATAAAAGGGATCTTTAGTGTTTTTTCTCTATCACTGAATCCCCACAACCCAATACTGTGTCTGCCATATATACAGTAAGCACTCAGCAAAGAGTTTTAAATAAATGGATTAAAAAAGAGATATTGCAATATGGAACGAATTCCCCCATCTCCATTTGTCAGTTTTGGTTTATAAGTGAGATGTTAATACTCCTATAATGCGTAATACATCTTTGGCAGTCTCACCTGTGTACAGTTGCTGATCACTCATTCACAGAATTCAGTGTTCACTGAAATGGAGTCTGTCATGGATACCCATGAGTACTTTAAGAAAAGTCTACTCAATGAGTCTCATTCACTTGTATTGGCTTCATTCCACTAGTATCACAAATTTCATGCCATTGTTCAAGAGAAGTGAGTTACAGAGTGTGTGCAATTATCAACACTGTCCTACACAAATGGAGATATAATTCATATGGATGAGATGTTAGCAACAGCAACTTCATATAACAGCAGCAAAAATCATCACTTTTTCTATGTGTCGAAATTGTTTTGTACTTCAGTCAACAACTGATTGATTTTCAGTCTATCAATTGGTTTTTCTGTGTTAAGCATGTTTGTAAGCACTTTACATGTAGTAACTCATTTAATTCTCACCACCACAACCTCATGAGTTTGGTTTCATTAATTATCCTTATTTTATAGAGGAAACTGGGGCTGCACTGCGTTTGTGCTTATAAAATTTTTTTTACTTAACATCTATTTAGCAGAAAACTAATACATGTGAAGCACAGTTCTGGTATCCTACTTTACATATGAGGGTTAAGTCTCTCGCCAAGAAACACAGATTTAAATTAAACAGGTTTTAGAAGAATTGGTGTCTAAAGCTGTATTGTTTTCCCCAGACTTACCAGTTTTAGAGACTTGCTCTAATAGGATAAAGTTTTCAACTGCAGCGAGTCTCCAGTAAAACACAGCACCCATCCCACCTAGTTAAGAATCCTGACACTAGAAATCTATTTCACCCCACTCAGCAGGCTGCAGTACATAATTATTTTCATCTGGTTATAACACAAGGTGGTGAGTTTAATCTCTAAAACCCTACAGGGATTGGTTTTAGCAGTTTTAGAAATTGCCTCTCACACTATGAATGTGCCTCACAGCAAGATGGTCCTGCTAATGGTTCCCAGATTAGGATTTGGGAGGACCAAAGGCATGGCTCCCTCCTCTGCATAATTTCCTTTCCTTTGTGGGCCGACTCTATGGTCATTCAAGGTACCCTCATGGCCTTGCTTTCAAAAGCAATTTGTTTTGATTTGGAAAAAGGGATTAGAGGTCATACTTTTTAAAGTTATAGTCAATGATTACTATTTGCTAGAATCGAATGAATGCATATATAAAGTAGACCATCAGTAACATATTCTTAGAAACATCAAGGGATATATGCAGATTAAATAGAGTCCCAAACAATAATGTAGCCATGAATGTGAAGTAATCTCTGGTTTATCTTGATTCTTAAAACTTAGGCTGAGCTCTTCCTTCTAGGGAAAAAAAAAAAATCTAGAAAACCAATTTAAGAATATAATTCAATGTGTCTGTATTTCTTATTAAGTTCAACCCTACTCAATCAACCCTAATTTCTCCCAGGTAGTTATCAGAAATAGGAGAGGATACTTTGCTAATCAATTTTAAAAGTGAAACTGCTACAACTGAGACCAACAAATCCCATAAAGTAAAAACGATTTTTTCCCCAGTTTTTAGTAGACAAGCCAACCTCAAAAAAAAAAAAAAAGAAAAGAAAAGAAAAGAAAAGAAAAGAAAAAACATATATGCAAATTAAACTTCCCTGCTTATAGATTTAGAAAAGGCCTTTGGGCTGTCCACAGCATTTTGAGTGATAGCAAGCCACTTATATTCAAAATGACAACGACATTTCTAAAAGCTATTCAACTTACACACCTGGTTTAACATGTGTTAGAATATTTTGGCTCTGCCAAAAAATTTTTTATCATATCACAAATTTTCTTCCCATTGTCCCAGTACCTAAGGTAAAGCACCGTATAGGTAAAATCGAAGAGATAAATTTTTATAAGCATAGAGAAGTAACAAAACGCTCCCAAAATTTTGCTTTCTTTTCATGTTCTTAGAACTAAAAACTGACCCACAACAAAGATCTCAATAATATAAAACTGAAACTCTATGAAACATAATCTTACAAAACCATAATTCCACCAGACTGGAATAGTCCTTGGTAGACTGCCGAGTTCTTCTCACCTCCAGCCTCAAAGGCAATGCCTGGCAAAAAGGAGGTCCTCAAATGGTATTTGTAGAATGAGATAAATAAAACCTCAGAATAACAGAGTTTAAAGTACTCTCAAACACATTATCACACTGATACTCCTGAGGTATACAAGACAGGTATTCTTATGCCACTTTGAAGATGAGGAACCAGAACTTAAGAGCCACCTAACTAGCCTGGTCTAGTGGTCCTAAGGCACTGCTTTCCACTACCATCACCTCCACTCCAACGTTAAAAAGCTCAGGGTCTATGCTCTTTCACTTTTGCTCTGCTTTCCGTATTTTATGATTTGTGGTATAAAACTACCAAAAGTAGAAGGCAAAACCAGATTATTCAGATGCCAAACCTTAACAAAATCCACTACTGTCCTTTTCAGCTATGGCTCAGGCTTCCAGGTATTTAGGCCTACTTAAATAAGGCACACATAATACTATATTTACACTGTATACAAGTTTCAACCTACCACATATTTTTAACCAAAAGTGTTTTTTTGGAATTTTTTTCAAGCATAGATCTCTACTGACAGTTTAATTCTAAGTAGACTTTTACAGGAAAAACAAAGCAAAGAAATGCTAGTTGTTACCTCTAACTTTCCAGGTTCTATGGATTTCACTATAAAAGCTGATTACCACAGAACAGATCACACTAACATGCATGAATTGCAGGATGAAAAACCCAGTGTTTTCAGATTCTTCAACTTAGACTTCAAAGTAGACACAGTCTTCACCTGGTAGCTCACTGTTGCTCTTAGTTAGAACTATATTTCAGCTACTGATTCAACATTTATAGAATAATGTGTGCCAGACTTATGCTAGGTTTGATAATTCAAACATGAATAAAACATGACTCCTGATCGAGGGTAAGGATGGCATTAATGGTGCTCGAGACAGATAAAAAAGAAATACAAAAGGCTATTGTATTGCACTACATGTGCCACAAATATCGTTTCTACATATAATTTATTAAAGAACACACATGAAGGACAACTACTAATTTCTCTAGTCATAGGTCCCTCCTTGTATATAGAGCGATACAAAAAAGATATAAAATAGGGAGTTCCTAACATAGTGGATTAAATTGTTAACAACTTCAGATAATTTTCTCAGATAAAAGATATTAAAAACTTAATGATTCTTTTCCTTAAAGTCAAGCAATAATTCTCCAACACTCTGTATAAAATATATATCTAAAGTAATCTTGTTTTCAATACTGCTGATCCAATCATAAAGCTAGCACTAGTCGCTAAGAACTCTGCATCTTTTAATGCCTTGTTTATAATATACTATATGTACCCAAATGGTAAAAGTTACACATCGTCACCCATTTTTACCTGTCTTCCTTCTGTGTGATACTAAAATACTACCCAAAATACTAGCTGGCTTTGAAAGTTATCCTAGAATAGAAATAAATGCCCTACACCAACTACTAAGCGATGATAAATATTAATTAACTATAGTTCATTAGATGGCTACCTTTCCGAAGGGATCTATTACGTATGATTTGTACAGATCTGCAGGTTAGAAGAGAACCCCATTTGAGTCTAGAACATGCTATGCACTCTTTTAGCTCTGGCAAGAACTACTTCATTCCTTCCTAGATGCCATCTAGATATAGGCATATGCATCTCCATTAAGCATCCTGTTCTATTACCTGTAATTCTCTCCCAAAGCTAGAAATATACTGCCTTTCAGTCAGAAATACAAAGGCTGATTAGTAGAAGATCCTCTCAACCTTACAGCCAAGAAAAATGTAATCTCTGGTATGCAATTTGAATTTGAAAAGATTCTTAAATATGACTGATCAGCAAAGGTGATGTACGTACCTACATACAAAGCATATATGCCTATAAAGCACACACCCACCACCACCCTCTTGACAGAAACCACTGAACTAAACCCCAGAACTCCTTTCCCAATAACCCAAGGCACAGTCTCAGAATTCTCAAGTAGCCATTATCAATCCATTATTAGTGCATGAAAGCTGCAACCTGTTTTCCATCTTTAATTGCCTCTACTCTTCAGATAAGGAGCTCTAAAGATGTGCCAAAGATCAAACAGCTACTCAGTGACAGAGTCCGGGTTAGAAAAAACCCAGACCTTGCGCCTTCTGGTCCATACCACAGTGCCTATCTGGAATGTTTATCACACACATCCTAACCCTTACCATTCCTTGATTTCTCTGTATCCCGATCATTTAACTTCTCACCATCTCCTATTGGCAGCCACATATGCTCCTCTCCCTTTTGCTTTTAAGGGAAGTCATGCCCCTGGCATAAAAGGGTAAAGAACTTACTGTCATTTCATATCCATGCAGCTAATGAATGCCCATCGTTAACTGGCATCTCCCCCTTAAGCCATTAGCTGTCGCTCAAAAGTTCACTCTATAGCTTGACCTTTGCTTCTTCTCAGAAGTATTCACCCTATTAAAAAGTGTTTTTCCTTTAATGTCATGATGGCAAAATATTGCAATGGCTGTATGCCTTTCCAAACAGACACATTTGTGACAAACACTATGTAGTTTTGTCACTGAGACTTGAGAACTTAGTAAGACATATCAAAAGCAAAAAAGAATTGAGGTCTAGTGACTGGGAAAAACTGGTATTCCTATGCTTGTCACCAGCCACAGAAACCACATACAAAGTTTTTGAATCTGACACCAAATGAACATTTCAATCACATTTAATTCAGTAGTTCTATTGTAAAATGAGTCTAAAACTGCTCATCAGCAAAGGGTTGCCTCATACATGTATAGTCTCAGATTAGACAATTTCTTTATATTTATTATGTTTTAAATATCATATTTTGGCCACTTCAAAAATAAGCAGGCCTAACTGTAGACAGTAAGTATTGTATCTAACAAGATGAGCCTTTTTGGTTAAAATCCCACACTAGTTCTACCACTGTGACCTCGGCTAGGGTAATTTATATTTTTGTTGCTCTTCAGATTCTACATTTGAACACTGCAGTTCTCTACCTCACATGCAGAAATGACCTAATGGGCAATGATCTAGGCAAATAAAAAAAGGTCATACACAAATTAGCGGGCATCAAAGTACTAAAGAATCCTTTCTTTAAACAACACAAGGAAATCTGAATGACATCCACCATTTTAATGAGTTTCTATTTTATGTTAGGCACTGTGCTGATCCTTATTCAAACTATGTCTTATTTAATCCTCACTCTGGCCCTATGCAATGACAGTTATTATCCTCCATAATTACAAATGAGGAAATTGAGGCTTAAAAAGAAATTCTGTCCCCTGTCAAACTTCCCACACCATAGTTGGGATTCAAACTCAGGCCTTTCTGACTCAGATGCTTTCTATCCCTAGGCTACCTATGCTGCTTCCACTACATTATAAATATTTAGACAACATTTGTAAAAATTGTGGTGAGGCAATCAGAACCATAACTGACTAATTATTCCTCAAAATGCAGATTATCTTGGCTAAACAATATGTCCACAATCAAACCATCGTATCATCAAAAGCTAATCAAATCCAGGTCACAAGGTGTATGTCTGTCATTTAAGATAACAATGCAACCCTTATGATCCTTGGATAGTTTTACCATACTGTGGTATTTACCATGGGTTGTTATGAAATCTAAAATACAAAGTTTGAAAATGTTTAAACAACGAATACATAAAACGTGTCAAAAAAGATAAAATATTTCAAAATAAAAGATTAATCAATGAAAAGATCTGCATGCATGATGGCTACCCATTGCAAAAGATACACTTCCCAAGCCTATGACTGCAAAACATTATTTAACGCACGTATTTTTTGGAGTTTTGAGGCTGTTTTGCCCCATGTCAGTTATTTTTAACGTATATAAAGAAACAACACTATGTTTTTAGTATTTTGCAAATTGTTGATCTTCTAAACTAATAAGAGAAATTTATTTAGAAAAGAAACTGGCATCACACTTTCCAAAATAATTCCTGTAGACATAAGTATAATATTTTCAGTCCCTATCACAGGGAAAATAAACGAATGGATGTTTGGCACTTGCATTAGACAGATACCATGCTAAGCATTTTCACATGTTTTATCTCAGAAATACTCCAGTATAAATCCTATTACACCTACTTTGTAGAGGAGAGAATAGTGGGTTAAATAGTAAAAGATGCTAAAGGTTAAAACGGGAGTGAAAGTGGGAAATACTATCACTGGGTTAAAGGTTTCTTTGTTACAGACCAGAAAGGGAAGGGTTATTATTCTGTTTGTGATGGTGTTGAGATTTTACTTATGGTCATTTAAAAGCTGTACATTAAAATTAAGCTTTTTGTATAAATGAAAACTCTATTACTACCAAGTAAATGGGTTTATTAAATGTTTCCAAGCACTTTAAGTTTATCTTATAAGTCAATGAATGTGTGTGGAAGAAGAGAAGGCTTGGGTACT
Organism: Propithecus coquereli; assembly: GCF_000956105.1. Classification (NCBI taxonomy): domain Eukaryota; kingdom Metazoa; phylum Chordata; class Mammalia; order Primates; family Indriidae; genus Propithecus; species Propithecus coquereli. The sequence continues at coordinate 4,140,317 of NW_012155840.1, forward strand.
GAGCAGTCCATCAAATAGTTATTCCCGATTGAATATTATTCAAAAACAAGTGGACTTATGTTAGAATTTCTCTTCCCAGTCAAAATTTCAGAACTGATAGTGCCATGAGGAAGACATAAGCATATGAAAATATTTGTTTTTATCAAATTGTGGTTTTTAGTCTAAAGGTTTTTGGTTGATTTAAAAACCTTTTAATAGTTTAGCAATTTCTCACGGGATAATTGTTCTTAAATTACAAAAATAATTAGAGACATGAGCTTCAACACACTTAATAATGTGCTAATTTACCAAACATTGACACAATATGATGTGCAATTTGCACAAATGGGTATATCTGGGTTTGATTTGGGGGCTTATGACTAAATATTTTTAGAATGCCAAGTGTATAAAATATCCATATGCCTTTACAAATCACATTTACTCAAGAATGTTAAGAAGTAGAATTTAGTATTCCACTTGTTAAGCTGCAATCAAGTATATGCTTCAAAAAACAGATACATTTCTTTAAAAAAAAAAAAAAGACATCAGGTGGGAATTATAACGGGGAGAGAATCTTATTTTTACCAATATTTTTCATTTTTTGTATCAATAACTATTCAGTGATTCCCAGCAGAGATGTCATTGATATACTGGGCAGAATAACTCATCATCGTGCGTAAATTCTTCTTCAATCCAGACGTGGCAATGTCCTTGGCCCACTAAATAGCAGGAGGCACCCCCAATTCAGTCATTTGTGACAAAGAAAAACATCACCCATTCCAAACACCCTGTGGAGGAAGAGAATTCCCAGGTTCAGAATTCAAACAAGCCTCAACAGCTTCTGCCCCTTCATATTTCACAGTCAACTGCTGAGTGGAAAGCTGTTACTATCAGTCAGGCTGGGGGTCAGCCTGCTCAGGCACTGTGTGGATGCCCCACATTTTGAAATAACTTTCTCTTATGTGTCCTATCAGCTATAAATTCTGATTTCCATCATCAGTTATTCTTAAAACCAAGCACACCTGCATTAATTTTACACCACAGAAACTCTAAGAGAAATGAACATTCGGGCCAGGCTCACGTCTGTAATCCAAGCACTTTGGGAGGCCGAGGCAAGAGGACTGCTTGAGGCCAGGAGTTCGAGATCAGCCTGAGCACAAGTGAGACCTCATCTCTACAAAAAATGAAAAAAAACAAAAATAAAAGAAAGAAAGAAGAAAAATTAGCTGGGCATGGTGGTGCACATCTGCAGTCCTAGCTACTCAGGAGGCTGAAGCAGGAGGATGACTTGAGCCCAGGAGTTTGAGGTTGCTGTGAACTATGATGACCCCACTGCACTGTAGCCCAGGTGACAGAGTGAGACCTGTCTTGAAAAGAAAAAAGAAATGGGCATTTACAAAATGAAGGAACCCTTTCATGATTTAGAACGTGCTTTTTTAAAGTCACAGTCTTCAGCAGTTAGGTGGCCTTAGACCATCTAACTTTTTTAATGTAACAAGTCATGATATACTGATTAGAAAGAAACCACTGGGAGTTCAGTTTTCAAAACAGAGAAATTATAACAAGAATCTAAACCTCATATTCCAGAACACAAAATGTTCAAGTTCAATGCCTCTGCATACTTAAGTTACCATATGACAGAAACAATACAGAATTTATACAAAATAAGTTAGGATAAAATTTAAAAGATACACCTAAGTTTGAAACATGGTACTGAAGAATTTTATTTTTAACTAGAACAAAAGAATGAAAGAAAAGAAACTTCAAAGCAAGTAATACTTTAACTTAATAAAAGTCAGCATTTCCAGTGTTAAATTTGAAACAATTATCAATAAGAGAATTGTACAATCTGTTCACTATTTCCTTAAGCAAAGCCCAAAGGGCCTGCTTATTAATAAGAAAAGTCATTTTTTGTTTTAAAAAATATTTAACTGCCACAAATTCTGTGGTATATTCTTTCCCAAGTTCTGACTAGAATCCTGTAAATCCACAGAACTAGATCACCATACAACACAGCACAACGCTAAATACCACAATCTATCACCAGCATTAACTGCTCCCAGTCCTAAGACTTTAATTTCAACAAGGCTGCAGCTCAGACACTGAAGACTGGTAAAGTTCTCTTTCAGCAGGCATGGACACGGACCACATATTTTCATACATGCTGGTGCATATAACAAACTGTTTGCTACTCCAATCCCAAGCATGTCCAAGACAGGATTTCTAAGTTAGTCTGTAAAAATTCTACTCAGTGTATTTTTACAGAAAAAGCCCCAAATTATTTTAGAACAATCCATGAAGATTAAGTGACCAAAGCACCAGCAGGTTTTCCACAAGCCATAATCTGTTGAAAAACTCTGAGTAAAAGGAAATCCTACAAAATTTTGCTATCACAACACCAGACCATCAATTTCCAATTCGCAGATGAAATATTTCAGTCAAAACTGCAAAGTCATTCAGTATTAGTGTATAATTCCTGGTAAAGACAGATGTGCTTTTAAAAACACCTGAAACTTTTCTTCTCTCAAAGTACACTATTTCTGCAAAACACAAAGTGGATGATATATTTAAAATATTCCTATCTGTTCACAATGTCAGGTTGCTGCATGGTAGAAAACCTGATCTCTGTAGCAGGTCCTCAAGATAAAACTAAACGTTAAGATGCATGCTGCGGTAGGTCTACTTTCCAATTACTAGAAGTAAGCATACAAGAGATATAATTAGTTATGACACTAGGACAGGCATGCATGTTTCAACACACACGCAGCTTAGAACAAAGTTTCTGGCATTATATGACAGAGGACTTAAACCAAAGACTCAAAGAAAGGTTATGAAGTGTGTGTGTGTTTTTTTTTTTTT
>NW_012155840.1:4143649-4144724 GCF_000956105.1 Propithecus coquereli
CTGGAGAAATATATTATATATATACACACATGTAAAAAATGAAATTCCATAAGAAATTTGTGTCCAATCTCAAAAGACTGAAATATTCCAAAACATCCCTTTCCTAAGGAAGAGTCTGTTCAAAGATTTTATTAAAATGAAACCTAAGATGCAGTAGCCTATAAAAACACAACAAAACTAACACTGTTATAAAGATATTCTCAGAAACACTCAATATTAATAAATGCTGCCTTATCCCTTACTATCTGATCAAATAATTTCTTTTGTTAAAAATTAACCTTAAAAAAGGTTTTAAATAGAAAGTTCCAAAATATCAAGGTAAAGAGAAGGTACCGAAAAAAGGAGGTAGACTTCAAGTCTGACAGCTTCCACCTCCCAAGTCATATACTGTCCTCAATCTGCAAATTAAATTCCATCAATGAAGTCAGGTGTAGTGAAGAGGAGGTATTGTGAATGGGTGTTGGAAACATAAAGCTTGTAATTAAGTGCATTCTTGAGTATAATAATCCACCCTGGAACAAGATAAAACATTCAGAACCTATCCAACGTAAAGCAGCTAGACCTTATACTCCCACAGGAGTTACAGTACATGACAATGAAGTATGAACCAAATCCCATCTCATGGACCAAATGGTCCATGAAGACAGCACCCGCGGTCCCTCCAAAGACAGCATTAATTATGCCCTCAGGTTTTGGTCCAGCAGAGCCTTCCACCTTTTATTAATAATAGGGCCTGCTAAGAGCCCTCTCCACCTTCACAGAACAATATAGGAAGCCTGGTATACTAGTTATGAAAGACTTTTAGATTTGGCTAAATGGAAACACCCAGGAGATTTCAGCTAACAAAAGAACAGTTGACCCTAATGTTTACAAGTTGTTAATTTCTAATCCAGAGTGCACCGAAATCCAAAATTTTTTGAGCACCGACATGTTGCCGCAAGTAGAAAATACCACACTTGACATCATTGCTTTCAGATGGTTCGATGTACCCAAACTTTGTTTCAAGCTCCAAATTATTTAAAATATTGTATAAAATTACCTTCAGGCTAGGTGTATAAGAAACATAAATGAATTT